>NC_052505.1:82424278-82458386 GCF_014356525.2 Nilaparvata lugens | reverse complement strand
GCCTTTTTCTCCTACCAGGTATGAGTTAATGAGAGCAATGGTCTGTCTGACAGTAACATCAATGAGAAATGAATCTCTCCCCATAAAATTTCGATACACCTCAAAGGCAACGTTAGTGGACAGAAGTCTACTAACTTCGCCCCAAAGGTAAGAACAGACCGAGTAAGTCGCGATGTAGATTTCGTCTTCGATCGATACCACAAATCAGCTCTTATTGATACAAACATTGAATGTGCTGAATGGATGTCGAAATGTAACCGAATTGTTCATATCCATTCTTAACAAATGTTGTTTTATATGAGTCTATTTCATTGGAATGTATTAGCTTATCAAGCATCTCTTTCAACAAGTCGTAGATAGAGAAACATGTTTTTATTCATAACTTTAGTATAATTGTTGTGGGGAAGATTAATAGTAGCATAGACGCATGGAGAGATACAATATGATATCAATAAAATAATCGGTCGACCAAATTCGGAGTGGGTGCGACGGAGCTAACAGCTAAAGCAATCCAAACGTTATACACAAGATGAAAATTGTTACTTTATATAATATGTGATAAAAAAATAAATACATGAAAATTAGCCAATGATTAGTAGACTTAACAACATTACAATTAATCAACAATCAACTCACGCGGGACACTCTTTTTATTATCGGAAGCACTTCAATTCATTAATATTAAGGTTGCTACTACAATAGTCTACTATTGAATTAGACACGTGAAAACATATTGGGCAAACAAATTATACAACCATAGAGGAATATGAGAATAATTCACTAACACTTCATTTTAGATCCACATATCAGCGGTAGTTTATCATGGTACGCAGTAAATGAGTAATAAATCCAGTCCAGCGAATTTACACTTTTATACACTAATCACGGGTCACGTAATCACTGATAATGGCCACACTGATCACCGATCAGTTGGTGTGTACAATACACTTGACTGGTGACTGGCAGAATGTGCGCCTACCCAAACAGCGAGGGAAGCGACTTATTAAGGGACAGGATGCCATTAAACTATAGTATTTTTCCATAGCAGATTGTGTCTATTTCAGCGGGAGCGCAGCTGGAGTTTACCATTTTAATGAATAATAATTTACATCCTTCTGAAATAGACACAATCTGAAAGTTTTCTATCCGATGATGACGTCACGATTTGGAGATATGGCAGTAGATTGGCTTCAGAGGCTAGACTTCCCAGGGGTCTATTATATAAATGGTCTAAGGTTTGAACCAACACACCAATCTGGGCAGCATTAGAGATATTAACTGAACTATGAATCTCATTTTGAATTTGTCGATCAATCTTTTCTTGACTGTTCTCAATTTTCTTCATATTCCTCTATTTTGAGAGGTAGTACTTTTCAGCAGTTTGTCGTTGTAATAGCAACTTTCATTTTATTTATTTATATTATCATACAATCAAAAAAAACATTTATCCGATAGCAGTTGGAGTTTTGCAAAATTCAAATGATATGATCTTGTATGAAATGGTAGCACTGAAGCTGGATTTGCACAAACAGTGACGTGAATATGAAAATGTAATCTAATGAGTTCTAATTGGACTGTAACCACTCAGACCAAACAAGTGAGTATGAATAATACCATTTGAACTTATGGGAATTATATTTCACTGTTAACTCTCAATGTTGTATGCGAATCCAGCTTAATTGAACACCATAGATTTGGACAACCGATATAAAATCGGCCTTCCAAATCGAACAGTTCACATGTGTTTCACTATTGTGTTCACTGGTGAATACAGGCCTTGAATTATTGCAATTGCTAGACTACAGCAATAAGCTTGGCTCCTGATCGCAATTAGAGTATTTTAATATTGACACCAGATGCGATAACAACGTACGATAAATTTTTGAAGAGCGAATACATATGCCAAAGATGATAGATTCAAAAAGAAGGATTGAAATTAGCCGATGGTACAGGAAGTTTCTTCAAAAGAACGGAATTGAAATTAGCCGATAGTACAGGAAGTTTATACATTATGTTTGCAATATTGGAATCATGTTACAGTAAATTCATTCAAGATATCAACTGAGGCGATGTGATCATAATCGAAGAAAATATTGGAAAAATGGATAATATTAGAGGCCAAAGATATAATAAATACAAAATGGGGTTCACTTTGTGTAGGTCTTAGTTGTTTGGAAGTATTGTAAACTGAGGAAACTAACCTGACACAATGACTGATTGTAGAATGTGATTGACTGTATTTTAAAAGGACTGTATTTTAAAATGTTACAATTTAATTTGTTCTCTTCTGACGCAGGAGAAAAGACGAAGAAGAATTCTGAATGCAATAATTAGAGCTAAATTCATGTGATATATTTTTCTATGTTTATTTTTTATCTGTGTGCGAAATGTAATGTTATAATGGAATTATGATGTTATAACGCAATACTAAATTTATTTATACGTATTGATTGTTGATTCAATCGATTTCGATATTTTGTGAAGTTGAAATACTAGCTTTTAGTAAAATTCTCTTGTGATCATAATATTGTTTCTTGTGCGTAAATTATCAATAGTTTTAAGAAATTTATGATTGTGTATTTATCGAGGTATGGTCAAATTTATTTATTGCGTCCACCTTCATATTTAAACCATGAATAGATGTTACATGAGCCCGAATGTGCCTAAATAACTAAATTCAATTTAACATTCCTCTGTTTTTTATTTGTACGCCCAATTATTATTGGAGTCTATTATGGATGTCTATAGCCCAGACTTCACAAGGTATCATAATGATCTCAATCAAATAGAGTGCACTCATCATTGTTACAATTTTTTCCTTGTTTTATTCATTCACTCTCCAATTTTAACCATTTTTCTGTTTTTAAAAATATTACTTGTATGCATTGCTTTTAAATTTTGTTCAACTGTATTCTTGGAGAAATTAAATATGATATATGTAGACTAATAAGAACATGATTCATGAATAATATAATATAATTATGGTTCACTATTTTATTAAAATTGGGCATATTGTACAATTCTCTTGAGATATTAATTGACCTTCCTAGCAGATGATTTATCCAATTGAAGCTACCAATCTTTGAACTCTCTGATTTTGAATTAATTTAAGATGCGTGAGAATTGTGTTTCCTGTGATTCCCCTGATATTATGGTATGCTGTTGCCACATTGTTATTTCACATTATATTTGTAATTTATTATGATTTGGTTGGATCACTAACTACTTAGGTGAATTATGTGAATGCTTTCAGTAATTTGTTTGAATTAAATCACAGATTTTGAACGTATGTAATGTCTGTTTATTGACTTTTGATCCAATAGGGAATAATTAGCCTACAGCTATTTCAATCTGAAGTTCTATTCGATTCATATCAATAAGCATGAAATGTTTTACTCATTTCTTCTGTAGTTACTGATTCAAGAAATTGGAGGTCCACTCTGTCTCTTAAATGCTATATTATCATGAAGAGAGGACCGCTCATTCCTGGTGACAACACACTACCCGGCTCACTCTTCTAGTAAATGAATTTATTTGTATTTGGAAAATATACAGATAGAGTTGAGTAATTTTGATGATTAGAGATATTTTTACTTTCCTTGCCCTTTTACCATAGGTAAGGAAGTATTGCTTTCCGAAAAAATTAAGGTACTCCAATTTCTAAATTCTTCTATACGTTTCAAGGTCCCCTGAGTCCAAAAAATTGGTTTTGGGTATTGGTCTGTATGTGTGTGTGTGTGTGTGTGGTGTTGTGTGTGGTATGAGTGCATGTGCGTCTGTGTACACGATATCTCAACTCCCAATTAACGGAATGACTTGAAATTGGAACTTAAGGTCCTTACATATAAGGATCCCACACGAACAATTTCGATCTAATGCAATTCAAGATGGCGGCTAAAATGGCGAAAATGTTGTCAAAAACAGGGTTTTTCACGATTTCCTCGAAAACGGCTCCAACGATTTTGATTAAAGATACACCTAAAAGCTCGATAAGCTCTATCAACTGCCACAAGTCCCATATCTGTAAAAATCCAGGAGCTCCGCCCTATCTATGCAACTTTGATTTTAGATTCCCAATTATCAGGCTTCAGATACAATTTAGACTGAAAATTCTGAGTGGAAAAGATTGAGCATGAAAACTCTACAATTAATGTTCAGTAACATTTTCACCTACAATTTTAAATAATCTCGAAATTCGAGAAAATTATTTCAAACTGTTGGCGATTGTTGATTCTATTAAATCATTCACTATGAAGAGATAACAGGCTTCGTGTGTCTCCAGCGTTATTGTCCTGTCACCAGCTGGCTCAGATCTTTGAATAGCAGACTTGAGATGCGCGGGAACACTAGAGTCAGGTGATCAATTTTCATAACGGCAAGGAAAGTTGTGTGAGTGCGCCACACCAGATTTTTTATTTTATTTATCGATTTGTGGATATAATTACAATTATATGATATGATGGAATGAAGAACACAGGCTTGGCTCAAAACTATTCTTATATATTATTTTTATGCATGCTAAAACTTCAATCGTTTAATACATTCTTATTGCCTCAAAAGGCGGTAATTCTATTTTTTCGCTATTTTTTGGTGATCCGATGTTCAAAAATATTTTGGTTTGGAAAAGCCTCTTCGCCAATGGAGTTTATTCATCTGAAAATGCATTTCTTATGTAGGCCTACTCATAGACATAAAAATCTTGACAATATTGTTATCGATGAAATCAATGTTGTATCTTGCCTGGTAATGTATCTTATTTATTTTTCTATCAGGAGGAATTAGCAGTTTTTAATCATGACCTAACAATAATAATTGAATAATGACATTTTATGTCTGGAGAAAGTGGAAGAAGTTTGATCGGAGAAAAGTTCCTATTATGGTATTCTGAAATAGAGATGAGTGAGGAGAGAAACAACTGAAGAAATCTAAAAAGGAGAAGAAAAAGAACTTTTATTATAATACCTCATGTACAAATGAATACAGGTATGTACCGTATAAATTTTAATCAGATATTTAATGCTCAATAGTCTATCTTCTATTATTCTTTATGTCTTCATAATGGTAGCAGTAATTAATTTTATTTCTGAATGGAAGGAGGAAAATAATACGTAGAGCGTGACAGTAATAGATTTATTATTTTCAAAATAATGAATAATTTTTTGCTGGAGCTAAGTTCTTCTACTTCAATATAAAATACCTGATTAAACGTATGAACTCCAAACTCAACTTCGGTACCTCATAATCTATTCGTTTTAATGTTATCATTCATTTGAAATCAACTAACATTGCATGAATCTTCCAGCTTCCACCAATTCTGATACCATAGTGCTTATTTCATGAAACTTCAACAATATCACTAGTGGTAACAGTTTACATGTTGTTGGATTTTTGAAGAGCCTGTTGAAATTATAGTTATTATATTCTCCAAAATATAATGTACTTGAACAACAAATCAACTAATCAAATAGACTATATTCAAACCAAAAATGTCATCAACAAATTATTTACATTTAAAATCATCAACAAAATGTAAATAACCGTTTAAAATAGCTAATCAGGCATGGCCCCATACATACTATACGGTACGATAGGTCTACTTTACGTATTGTCATATAACTAAATACAATCTGTCTTTCCAATTTAAACTTGTCATTTGAAAACAGATCAATTTTCATCGTGTATTAGTTGATCCTGTTAACTCCTAATTTATTTTTTCTATTTTGATATGAACTATACATTTGAATGCGTTGATAAAGTATCATAATAAATTATTCTCATCAATCGATTCTCTAAAATAGTTTCATTTTACAGCTACATTTCCAACCTACAACGTTGTATACACCCCCTTATTTAAAAACTAATTTCTGCAATAGAAATTTGAACGAAACATAGGATTAATTTTTAGTATTCATAAGCTACTTAGGATGTATGATACTCAGAGTTGAAGTGTATTTGTATTCTGCGGGAAAACCTGTACAACGTATCCGATAACTTGGTAGGCTATATTTGACAAATTTGAAGTTTGATCAACTCACATCCGTGAATCACTTTAATTCAGTGAAACATATCCAATTGCTGTATCTCTTATCAATCACAGTCAGGGGAAAGGTATGTGAGTATCGTCAGTTTTATTTAACTGAACTGTATCTCGGAGCTTGCAGTTTGATCAGAGTGTCTTCTGCTATTATAAACCAATTGTTCTAGTTAGCACAACATCGATTTTTTGCCGTCCTTATTATCATTCTATAAGTTTGAACATAACTTGGCAAACTCATGTGCAGACGCTACCATAGATAAAGGATAGCATAAGCACAACTATAATTCTTGTCTCTGACGCTACTCAGCCAATCATAGCCACCCATCAGATGTGATAATACATTTCTAACTAGCGCGCTAACTAACTTACTGGACAATAACTAAATTATTCGAATTTGGACTGACTTTTCTCGATTCTCAGGAGATTTCTCTTTGCTTCAATCATGATTCTGGTGAAACTCTACCATAGGATAAACCCTTCCATAACTGATCAAAATATCTACTGACTATTTCAATTTGATACGTGCAAGAGTCGTTTGCAAGCTCAATCCAAGGATCATATCTCTGTAACAATCCAAAAGCCTCTCAAAGATTTCTACATTCAGTAGGCTATTCAGCGGCGTCGAAAGTTTTGGAAAATTTATTAAAATAACACAGATTATAATTTCAACATTTTTTTTTAAAACACTATCAAATCGAAATTTGAAATTAATCATTACTAAAGCATAACAATAGACTAGAACTATAACTTCAGATACGTGAGACAATTAATTTTTAAAACATTTTTTAAAATACAATCATACTTCATTTTAAGTCTAATGTTCGTTAAAGCTTTACTATGATGATAAATAGCTCATCCAACTATATTATATATTATCATCAATATTGTATATTATTATCGTATTAATTTCAAACCAAACTATATGATAGGAAAGGTTAATTAAACTTTTCTATGTTTATTTCTTGATGACAGAGCGCTCTCTGCGCAGCTTTTTCCATTTATACATACATCATACTTATAACTAGATGATAGCTTTCGTAATATTAAACAGTAGAACAAGCATAGGAACACTATGGTATTCCTCCATCATTAAGATATACCTAACAACAATAACTCAAGTAGCAAATAAGCGTAGCTTACAAACACAAAAAATATAATTCCAATTATTGTAGTGTTCTTAAATAGATATTTTAGAAATACTGTGAGTAAACAAATGCCTGGAACCATAATACATAGTTTGCTGATTGCCCTCCAATTTATTGGGTTACCTGGCATTGAGAGTTTTCTGATTTGATAAAAATTATTCTCTGGAATCTTCAATTGAAGAAACTTTTTCCTGGAAACAATTCCTGTTGTAATCACAATAAGACTAATTTAATTTCACAAAATATGTAGAGTCACAAAAAGCCAGAAACAGATTTAACATTTGTTCAGAGTGGAATGAATATAGCTTAAAATGAAACTTTGAATAGGAATTACATATCCTTTTAGAATATCTGGGAATTCCTGGTGGAGCAATAAGGAATTGTTCCTTACAGTGAGAATAATTATACCTTACTGTAATACCGTATTCCTTCAGAATATCTAGGAATTCCTTGGTATAACAATAATGAATTGTTCTTTATTGTAGGCAAACCTTCCACAGTTGAAATAATAGCACCCATACCACCAAACAGGCCTACTGTTAAAAATGTAGCTGTGTATGTGCTGTTGAAGTACGAAAAGGTTCCATCAGAAAGATTACATTTTTCACGTGTCAGGAACCAATTCTTTTATTAGTCTAGTTTTAAATTTTCAAACTCCTTCACTTCAATTCCATTAAATGGAGTTTCCAGTGTTTTTTGTCCAGACAAACTATTCCGCTTTCAAATACAAAGTGACTCGAAGCAAAAAATTAATCTTCTATGCAAAAATAAATGTTGCCCACTTTCTGCGTGTAAATGACAAAACTATTCGATTATGGTTATTTTGTAAGCATTCAAATATTCCTACATTGTTTATAATAATTCAGTATTGAATTTTCACTTTGTTTAATCTAATTGGGAGGAAGATACGTAATGATGAAGAAATACCAAATAATTTTATTGAGTATAAAGCAAACTATTAGTTTAGTGTAAGACAAACAAATATATATTTGGCTCAAACTATCATATATTAAGAGATGAATGAGAGTATCATTATGATCAGCTAGGTTGATTAATTATCTTAAAGATAAAAAGTTTGCTAAGCTTCAAGTGAAGAGCAGATATACCATATTTTATTAGTATTTGAAAAAATAGCAGTACTGTATTGTAGTATGTTCGTACATTATTAGCTTACGTTTACCTACTTACAACAGTAAGGTACTATAGTAAAAGCAAAAATTTCGTCTGGTAAAAAGCTTTGCTCATCAGTTATAAAAATTCATCGAGAACTGTTACCCTACCGGATTCTGAGAAAACATTTTTTATAAGGATTGCAATCAACTCCAAAGTATGATTTCCATTATAATTTTAGACTCTGAGGAATTGGGAATATTCGGATAAATTACTTTCAGTATAATAAGCAGCTTGAGATTAAACCCAAATAGAAACTAGCTAGGTTTATATCAAAGTCATACCCTAAGTCGAAAAATCAACATGACAGCATTCTAAAGAAGGACATCCGATGTTTGTGGCGATATGACTTACTGTACGCTAGTTTAATCCTCATGCTTATGAAAAACCAGTATAAGATTCATTACTGGAGTACCTAATCAAGAAGTATTCTGAATTCTCACACAACGGAATCCCTCCAAGTTTACTATCTAACTGCCTAGCCAGATTGAAACACAGGAATCGGGTTGTATTATAGCACAGAATTTGTGTATGAATGAAAACTTATACCTCATCTATATTAGAGGCTACCGAATTGTAATCTAATGATCTCCCAACTTGTTGAATCAGGATGAATTCTTGGCTGCATCAATGTTTGTTCTGGAATTCAGTTTGTTACATTTATGAGGACTACTTTTTGCTTATTCTAAAAATGAACTTCGCAAAATCATGAAAAAACTGTAGCTTATTTACTGACGGATATGTTGCTCATTTGTCGTGAAATTTTTAATATTGAAAGAGGTAAATATAGGGGAACCTATTTTTTGCGAGTTGAATGAAAACAAGTCTTCACCTAATTTATATTGAAATTTGATGAGCGAAACTTTCTCACAGGTGAAACTACTTTTTTAAATTAATTTATATATTCAACATTATTCATAACAATGATATAACAAGTTATCAACAGGTCTAGATTAAATAACTAATTTCCTTCTCAAATTATAATAAAAATAATAATTCTATAGTTTATATATAGATTTAATGTTGTAAGTTATTATCTTATTTGAGAGAAAGTAAGAAAGAAGTTTTATAATAGTAGATGAGTATAGACTTAGATTACAGTTGTGCACTTTCAATGCTCCATTTGAAAATCAAAAGCAAGGACTCTAGCCTTCATACAATCAATCACAGACGCCGCAATGTAGAACTAGCATGAATTACAAGTTTCTTACTCATTATTTACGCGTTTTCAATTGCATCAGTTGCGTTTGAGAGAATAATTTTATTATTTATAAAGTTTAACTCTGTGTAGAAGAGAACAAGAAAATACTTCATAGGAAATGCCCAGTTTAACTGACATTTTAAATTAATCGACTAACTTATGATCTGTGCACCATTTGAAAATACTATTTTGAAACTAAATTAATATTCTAATAAGCAAGTGAATCGAAGATTCATTCCAAAAATTTATTACAATCTACACATTATACTATTCAGTCAATAAGTGCAACATTTGATCAAAATTAAATCACATTCATAGATAGTAAATTCAACGATCCACTTTATCGTGTTTTAGAAGCATTATAGACTATATCTAAAGAGTATCTACTTTGATAAATATACATAACTGAATAGTAAACTTATTCAAAACATAACGATCGAGTAGTTTTTTTTTCATTAGAGGTTACAGTCTCCTAGATAAGAATTATTTTGAATGGTTTATTTTATGGAGTCATTCATGCTGTTTGGATTCTATTGCACGGTATTGAATATTGTGGCTGCTTTGTGGAAAATAATTGTTGAGTGTTTTTGAAAAGTTTTATTTTAATTAACTCAGGGACTTGTAAGTGGAAAATTGCTTAAAATATAATATTGAATTTAAGAATTGTCATTAAAATACATGGAAATCATTGTATATTGAATTTACCTATACAGTAATATATATATGCATATAATGATAGGGCAACAAAAAAATTAGAAACATACAGTGAGATATGAATTTAATAATTCAGAGGTACTCATGAGATAGCCTTTCATGAAGTCAGATATCGTCAATTAAAAATCTATTCTAAAACATGACACATATCATAATTATATTATCAATTTATAGCGTTAAGGACCAATACAACAAGAAAATTGCCAGGTTCAGAAATAAATATTTGCATACCAATGTTGTATTCTGGTAGCCTAGATGAATGATAAATATAGATCAGGGAAGAGAAACTATTTTTTCTTTGTCTGATATTGAAGCTCTTTTACATAAGAGCTATAGATATTTGATTTGTTTCTTCACTTCTAAATTATTAGGAACCAATGAGAACAATAGAAGAGATAAATATCCTCAAACTATTAACCACAAAGCCAGCCTTTTAAACACTGTTAAATTGTATGTTTTTTTAAAGAAGAGATAATATAGAGGAAACCCTTTTGAAGAGGGGAAGAGTATAAGATGACCGAGCAAATAGAGTCTGAAGAGAGAGAGAGAGAGAGAGAGAAAGAGAGAGATAACTTTTCATGATTAATTTATAATGCCACATTGGCCACGATTCGGTAAATTGTTGTAAACATTCCTTACAACTTGAAATGATTAGAAGTGACTCAGCTGGCTATGTTATCATACAAATTATAGGAGAACAGATAGGCATGGTATTAAAAGATGATCGGTAATAATTCTAGGCACTTTTAGCTTTAATAAATACTGCCAATTTTTCAATTAAAGTTATTCAAACCCGTTACCATATTCAGTTTAAATCAATTCGAATGTGAGCGATAATATCAACTTAATACTTACTTAATTAACTTAGCAATAATGTGAGTATTATTGACCAATTTAGCAGCAACTTTTATTCAATGTAGAAATGAAAAAAAATCATATTTTCATCATTACTTCAATTCAAGATTATTTTGTTCTTATTCAAATTCTCAATAAGAATAGTTCTCACTTATTAATCGACACATCCTTTATTCACTCCATAATACATAGGCCTACTGTCTAACAAAAGAATTTTTAAAACATTTCTTAAACACGGTAAATGACTACCTACCGTACATAATAAGTTTTTTACACCATACTTGGGAGTTATCTCATTAATATTCAACTTTGAAGATAATAATGAGCAAGTTTTAATAGTTTCATCCTTTTACAAGAATTCGAATAAAATGCTTAGGTTGACTTGGCAACAGAACAAATCCAGTATACGAGAAATCCAGTTCTCATTGAGAATAATATTGATCACAAATCAGAGAAAAACCAGGTGCTTCCACTTTTACGAATTGGATGAAATGTAAAGTTTTTTACTTGAGGTGTCTCGTTGTATTGTTGGATTTCATAATTACTGATATTAGAGGAATTTCAGTAGAGGGTTAAATAATGGGTGAAGAAAATATCAATTGGACTGAGAAGTTCCAACAGTAATAAAAGCTCTCAACATTGTAATATACTGAATAGTGTACCGAATTTGAATATTTAATTGAGAAATTGTTGACTAACTACTTAATACTTTGTACATCTAACTTGGTTAGCTACATAACTATACATCTTATTGATGTATGCGTTAAAAAACCAAGAATCGATTTAGGCCAACTAAAGATACAAAACATTTTGGCATCGTGGTAAATCAATTGCTTTGTGCTAAACTTTCATTAGTTTTCACATAAATGGTACACAGATTACTCTGAATTTGTTCTCCCAAATGTGGCAGGCTTTCTGAATATCTCAAAAATTATAACTGATACGGAAATATTAAATCTTTGATATTCCTGAATAAATGTTTTATAGAAAAAGCATGAATTCCATTTTGAATTTAGATTTTCAGTATCTAATCTATTCTTGAAATTGATGTTGTTAAATTATGGAATATCACTTCATTATAGTCAATATTTTTAGTATTTTTATAAGTCCATCAGAATAATTAAGAGTGGATTAACTTATTCCAAATTTTGATTTCAATTGAGTTCTATAACATTCATTCCATTTTTCAAAGTCTTGTTCCGCTTGACGCCCAAATACCGCAAAGTCACGCATTCCGAATTCGGTAAATTTTGTTATAGTTTAGTCAAGAAGAAAGAAATAGCTCAATATTTGTCTTTTTTCTTTCTCTTAAGCATTTAAATGATGAGTGTACAGTTTGAGAATAAAGAATGTTGTGCGTTTTCTATAGCACGGTTTGATTGAATATCCACTTATCTTACATTTGAGTTCAATTTTAACTGACACTTCCGAAACTATCAGAAAGGTGGTATCCAGTAAATTAATCGTTTTGGATAAATGTACTATGAAGTGGCCAAATTGAACAATACTATGATAATACATCAAATTCATTCCAACAAATATTCGAGATACTTATTGAATCGGAGGATTATAAAGAGATTACAATATTTTATGAAAAGAGTAGAAATTTTTCACTCTCATCCTAGAGCTTATCATAGCCGAATTCTCTGATTCAATACTTATTAAACTCTGTCCCTTCAAAATTTAATCTGAAATCTTTTCAGAGTTACTATTAAATATGCTGAGGACAATTTTGGTGATACGTTTATTTTTCGTCTTCAAGAGAACGTCTTCCCATTGATTTTCGTATCACATCTTATCCTCTTTAACAAGCTCTCAAAAAAGTAATAATTAATTTTGAGCATTCTGAATGAATCGCGCTCTTCATATTATGGTATACATTTTTGAAGAAGATACGGTATGTCATAAGTTGACCATGTTTCTTCTAGTCCACTAAATGAAATATGATCGATATTTGTAAAAAACTTTTTCTTGAACAGGATATCATCCAGAGAAATCTGTGTTTGAACGGCAACTCTGTATATTTAATCAATTAGGCTCAAAAATTCCACCTTATTCAACAACTAAGCTTAGCTTTAAAATTAAAATTATTAACTCCTATTTTTATAAACTAACCACTTGTCTTGTTTTATTGTTTCTGCACATTACAACCAATTTCTAAACGAACACTTTTTAATACGCACACACACACGCACACATCACACATTACGTGTTAGATTATATCTTGAAATGTGATACATTACTTGAAAGCTTTTCAATCCTGGATTGTTGAGAAATTATAATAATACACAGTTAATGTAATCAGTAATTAGTCACTTGTACACCTTCACTCGGAATTTACATTATGAATTGAAGTTCTTATTGCTTACATCTTGGCAAAATCACTTTTTATATTTCACAATAATTAACGTATGATAACGACTTGACACTACAGAATGCATGGAGAAGTGGAACTGATTACCTTCATCATTGATGACAATAATTAAAATTACTCAACCATTTCTATTTCTATAACAGACAGCTTCGTAGCTCGAAAAATTTACTCGTTAAAAAGCTAATTTCCAGTCTAAAACGCTTAAAATTAATTTTATTCTTCCCACATAAATAGAGTGGTTTTGTATTATGAATCATTATTATTACAGTATATTATTAGACTATAATTATTGTAAAAAATAATCAAGCAACACCAAATTTACAATTCAACAACATTGATATGGAAGTATGTTTTAAAAGTTGTAACATTTTTTGTTTATGCGAGCAAAAATAACAACATGCCACAAAAGTTTATATTTTTTGGCGCGGATCATACAACCAGATCATTATTTATTTATTACATATGTACACTTGTACCTACCACAATCGAGTGAATATTCGCACCCTATGCTATGTCTTCTAAAATCTCTGTATTATTTGAGAAACTGTACAAATCTGGCTTCTTGTGTAGTGTAGATAGGAGTATATTTGATTTCTGACACACTAGGAGTATAGGTACTGTATACTTCAACTATGTCATTTACAGTATAATATATGAGATAACTAATTTTACAATTCCAGATTTACATTAAAGTCTTAGCTACAATTTACCTCACTTGTTTAGTAATTAAATTTCAACAATAAATTAAAAATATATTCGTGTTATAATCGATAACATTCTTATAAATCTATACTTTTGAGAAAGGTTTATGGAGTTATTCAATAGATTAGTGATCCATCCATGTGATAATCCTCATGTCATGTTGAATATAATGCAAGCTGCTTTCTAGCATAAAATAAGGCGATCAAAAAGGCTACTCTATGGGCATTGGAACCGTTTTATAAAGATCAATAATTACAGATTTATTCTTGATCCAATTTTCAATGTGAGAAATTTTAATCAAATTATAATAATTATAATATTATACTTGTGAGTTTATAATAGATAGTGCACTATAAACTCTAAATATGCAGTTGTTAGAGGATTTGAGGTAAAATAATTGAATAATAATTATTATCAGAATGAGTGTTAAGGAATGAGTCATGAATGTAGAGAAATTATTGTGATTTGAAGAAGGCAGATCACAAAAGTAGAAATGCATTGATATTATGAGCAATATTTAAGAATGAAGAGGTCCTTTCCTGTCTCATACAATTCAATTTATTTGCAAAAACGTCTTCTAAATTTAGCTGTTTCCAACCCAAAGATTCCGCATTTTCAAGTTTTTATTTTGAACAGTTCAATGCACAGCATAATTATTGAATACCTGAATAAACCTTACAATACCTTACTTTGAATTAATTATCTTAAGTTGTTGGAATTATTTTTCGTGTTTATCATTTCTTCACATTATTGGTAACAATATTAAAAAATGTATATTTAACAATTCAATTAATATTATATTATTATTAATCTTATTTGGATTCTCATCCAGTAAATGCTTCTCCTAATTAATCAAAGTAGCCTACAGAAAAAATCTTGAATACTGAATTGAAGAGTTATATCTTCTTCTAAAATTATAAGTAGGCCAATTGGGAAATAAAAGTGTTATCGTCGTCTTAATTATTATTATTATTATTATTGATTTCAAAAAACAATCTAATTTATATCAAATGGTGTATAATAGAGCTTTCTCACTCCAATCTAACCCATTTAATGGTAACATTATTTATTTCACATATTTTACATTATATATTACCAACTAAATAACGTATTTACATACTTATTCGCGATGAGTGCTTATAAAGTGGAAACAATGGAACGTTAGTGGGATGATGCTCTCAAGAGGAGAACAGATTCGATCCATAACCAATAGCAACAGGCTGAAAATAACGGGGTCCGTTTCAAAGAGGTTTGATTTCGATCATGTTCCAAAGGCTGATTTTGAAAGGTTTTTCAAATGCTGATCGAGAATTAGCTTGATTTGTATTGCTCATTTTACTAGAATCGCATCTTCGACTTTGATTTAATCATTGATAACAAGTTATGTGGTAATCAAAGCTTGAGTAGCCTATATCACGTCATGATTTGAAAATAGTTTCTTTGTTGAGATCAATAATATGTCTCAATAATTTTGATAAAGTTAATTTTTCATTGACAATTTATATTTTATTATGAGAAGACTTCCAACTACAAAAGAAAAAAAATGGCAAAACATTTACTTACGAGGAGTTGGGTCAGATTTGTCAGGCATCTAAGGCCAAAAATTTCCAAAAACCAAAAGTTGAGAAATCAATATTATCTGTCTACGATATCCTATTTTATCTACTCAAATATCTATTATCCAAGAGAAAATAATGATGCATCAGTGTCTAAACAATTACCCTGAATACATTGCTTTTTGTCGTGAATAAAATTCAAATACTTCACTTTTACAAAATCACATCATTGAACTGATTGGAAGGGGAAAAAAGGAAAAACTATAACACAAAATACTTTGTGTCATTTCTCTCCCCGAATCTAGATACCTTATCCAACTCCGTTGAAGTTGATACACCTTTGATTTCTTCAACAAAGTTATTAACTCTTGTTTTTTTCAACAGAGAGACAATAACATCAATAGAGTTGTATTATAAAGTGTTACCTCATGGGAAACAACATGAATTTCTATGTATCTGTTGCTTTTGAAAGTGGTTGTATATTAGAAATGGATCAATTATTAACAAATACAATATTAACTCTTCAACAAAGTTATTAACTCTTGTTTTTTTCAACAGAGAGGCAATAACATCAATAGAGTTATATTATAAAGAGTGTTACCTCATGGGAAACAACATGAATTTCTATGTATCTGTTGCTTTTAAAAGTGGTTGCATCTTAGAAATGGATCAATTATTAACAAAACAATAATAACATCAATAGCGTTATATTATAAAGTGTTACGGCATGGAAAATAACACGAATTTATATTTATCTGTTGCTTTTGAAAGTGGTTTTATTTTTGAAATGAATAAATAACCAAGTGTTATATTAGAATCTTGAGGTTTGAATGAGATGAGATGAACAAGAGCACATTCTAAGTAGTACAACATCATGGATAAACATTTCTCGTAGTGAGTATTCATAACAATAATTTTCATCATTCATAACGCTTAACTGTAGGATATGTAAAAATAGCTAAAATATATTACAGATCTAGAATTCACAATATTCTCTATTATAATTAAAACTTTTAATTACTTTATAAAAACCACTTAATAATTCCTCAATCACAGAATTATTCTAATTTATATTATTATGTATATGAGCTTTCTCAAATAAAATATAATATAATTTGTTATTGGTGTGAATGTGTGCGTGCAATCTCTAGCAGCAACCTAAAATGGACATACCAAGACTTTGTACTCGAACATGAGAGACACCGCAACAAAGACAAAGTAGAGCAGGAACATGGTGAAGCCCAGACTCTTGTTCATCTTCCAATGGAAGCAAGCAATCGACATTATAACAAAGAGGAGCATCAGGAAGAGGATGGAGATAGAGCACACCATTCCCACACTGTTCACCTCCACCGGAGTGCCGTATATCAGCCCATACAGCAACCAAGGCACTGGCAACCTACACACAAAAACACCCAACAATATATTAAATAATAAACCATATATCTATAGCATACAATAATAACAAATCTCTCTATAGTGAAGTCCACGTTATAAAAGTTTATAGAGAAGTCGATATAATAGTTTAACGAGAAGTCGATTAGAGTACTGTGCTGTGATTTGGAATCCATATCAGAATTCTTTTGTAAACTGTGTTGAACGCATACAGAATAGATACCGGTATTTATTCTAGATATATCTTAGATATTTATTTTATAAAAAACATTATATTTATTGTCCATATGATCAGTACATGCGTGATCTGAGAAGCACTTTTCAAATAATGTCTTAGACGTGACTATTTATCACTAATTTTATTATTGTGCTCCATAAAATTCTTAATTCTCAGATAGATGTTCCTAATTTTCTTTAATACATATTTCTCTGTTGCCATGGCAAAATTGTAACGTGCTATAAATTTTCGGCTCTAAATTTATTGTCTAAATTCAATATTTTCTAAATTTGGCTTAGTGGTTTTGTGTTTTGTTTCGGTTTTGTAAATGTTTGGGCTTTTTAACATCAAAATTAACTTTATTCCGAAGTGAAAAGTGTGAATTTGAAGTATTGTGCTGACTATAACCTTAGTGTCCGGTTTCCCATTAGGGAACTTTGGACTATATACGGCGAGGTGGAACTACCCTTGGGTCTCCCCACCATTCAAAGCCATACCGGTACGCTAATAATAATAAATTTCTCTGTCCCATTAAACAGACCACGTTGAAACATGTTATTTGCAATAGAAAGATCTAGAACAGTGCAACATACAAATTGTTTCCTTCAACGAACATTGCGCCTGTACAATAGTTTAAACCCGATTCTTGACCCATTTGGTGATAATTTACGCAAATTTTGTTTTAAATCTATGCAAGCTCTTCAATTTTAACTGTCACATTATTTTTCAGACCTTCAATATATTCTTCCTTTCATTTTTCCCCCGTTCTTTTTTTTATCAACGTTTTCGTTTTCTTCATTAAGTTTTTTTTCAATTTTTAAAATGTAGTTCTTATTTATAATCAACTTTTTTCTAACTATCTTATCTTCTTTTAAGCAACTTTTTTCTGTTTTCTCAATCAAGTTTATCTTAATTTTTAATATCAAGTTCTTATTTCTAAAACAGTTTTTCCTCTAAGCAACTATTTTCTGTTTTCTTTATCTAGTTTTGTTTTGCTTTTTAATTTTAAGTTCTTAATAAGTATTTCTAAATCATTTGTGTCATACTTTTTGTGTAAATGAGGTTTGTTTTGGCGTTTAGGTGTAAACCTCTCCGAGTTGTACTTTTTTCATGTAATGTATTCTCAATAAATGAATATTAAATAATGGCAGTATTGATTAACATGAAACTTTTGAAGAACATGCTCATATATTATGTAGAAACACAGAATTTAAAATATATGAAAGCTTAATTCGACCTGTTGTAACATACAGCTGTGAATCTTGGACGTCAACAAAAGAAAACAAAGAAAACTAGATGGTTAGGCGTTTTTGAAAGGAAAATCCTAAGAATGATTCATGGTCCAGTTAGAAGGAGAGGAGTGGAGGAGAAGAACCAATTCAGAGCTCGAGGCATTGATAACAGGCCGAAATATTGTAAAGTGCGCAGTGGCTTAGGTGGTTTGGACATATCTGTAAAATGAATAAGAATAGAATGCCATAATATTCAAGGAGAGACTACTTTCAAGAAGGACGAGAGGAAGGCCGAGAATAAGGTGGGAAGATGAAGTGAGAGACGATCTCCAAAAAATGTAGAGGATGGAGACAATTAACAGAGGACCGAGAAACGTGGAGAGCTGTAGTGGAGGCGGCCAAAGATCATATTGGGCTGTAGTGCTAAAAAAAAATTGATTGACATTGATGTTGCTATCCTTGTCTATCATTCGACAAAGCAGATAGCGCTATCTTTTTCCAACTCAGCAACGTTGGAATATTGTTTCTTAACAAATAACAAATTAAATGTAATTAAATATATATGCAATTTAATTAATTAACAAAACATTCAATCTCAATTATTATAAACATTTATCATTCAATCATTGAAAAATATATTATTTTCTTGACTAATAAAATATAATTGATTATTTTGAACAAAAATTAACAGTTTATATTACATCAGATACACTGGTATCAGCTAGCCTATACTTTCTAGAAGGCAGTGGCAAGGCAGAGAATCGGCAACACTCTTCTTTCTCCACTTCCATTATAACGTGGACCTCACTATAGTAACGTTACTCCATGATCATATCAATTACATTAGTCCATTTTTTATTTGTACAAAAATAGCGAACATTATATGATTATATAAATTATATTAGTCCATTTTTTATTTGTACAAAAATAGCCAACATTATATGAATTAGGTATTCATTGATTTATACAGATAACGTAAAACCAGTCTGAAAATAATATCATTATGTTTTTGAATTTGAACAAATCTCAATTCAGTTTTATTATGAATTATAGTCACTCGATTTTAAAAGTATAAGGGTCATCCAACTACCAAGAGCCATCAAGTTCTGTGGTTGATCAATATCAGTATTGATCTATGTGGTGGCGTACCGGTCGGTATCCATTCAAACATGCACGATTGTTAAGAACCTTCTTGCCAATTGCCATTCAGCTCAAAGACCTTAAAGATGCATAGACTCACATGCAGCGCTAGTGTCGTACTTGGAATTGAAATCCGCCATTGAGGGGGCAACCCATAAGATTATTACATACCAATGCCACCAATGCCTTTGTGATCTATAGTATTACAAACAAATAATATATATCTCGTGCTAAAATACCCCAATGGCCGCCTTCAATTTCAAGTAAGAGCTATCATTGGGAAGGCATAGGCATTGTGGGTCTATAGCTCTTTAAGGTCTTTGATTCAGCTTGTCTTACACACGGACACCACTGTTGTCTCACTGGTGTCCCAATGTAGTATGGCTGCTATGGGCCTATTTTTTCCCACAACTATTGTTTTGTACTGTACCAGTACGAATTTACTTTATTTGTAGCCAGATCATAATCAGTAACAGCTACAGATCAGACCCATGATTCGGTTAATACTGGATCTACCAGTAGGTCAACCAATTTTATTAATTAAAAAACTCATAGATTGAACTTTTCATCACTTGATTAGTTTCTCTGAAGGAACTTGAATTCGTATCAACTCACCCAACAGTAACATCAAAAATGTTACTTCCAACAGAAGAAGACACGGCCATATCACCAAAGCCTTTCCTCGCGACAATGACACTGGTGATAAGATCTGGTATCGAAGTACCAGCGGCTAGAAATGTAAGTCCCATGACCTGAAACACACATTTTGTTGTTCAATCGACTACTTTCAACGTCTGGTTCAGACTCTCACCAGCAAAGAGTATCACACTTCCTTTAGCACAAAAACTCGAACAGAAACGAGGTAGGAATGAATTTGTTATGGACATAATGCTGAAAATGAACAAAATAGTACTGGTTATTCATTTTATCTCTGCTGTTTCAAGATTTTGTGAGAAAATGCGATTGAGAATAGTAGTCTATTTTGATCACAGTAGAGTGCTAACCAGAACAAATTCAAAGAGACTTATTAAGACTCTTATGAGCATACAGTGAAAAAAATCCCCGAAATGAAACGAGAAAGAACCCAATTTATCCCATGATCATAATGAACAAAATAGTAGTGGGATTTCATTTTATTTTGGGGAAATGAGGTTAATGTTTGTGGTATTTGGACCACAGTTTGTTATGAGTGAGATTGCAATCAAGGACATTATGATACAATTATTAATTAACGAAAATCCTAAATAAATGCTGTAAATCAACCCGAAGACTTCTGCTACTGCAAACATTGACAACAGGGTTAACAGCTAGATGGAATTTCCCAAAAGTTGATGGAATTTCCATCTAGCTGTTAACCCTGTTGTCAATGTCTACAGTAGCAGAAGTCTTTGGGGTGATTTACAGCATTTATTTAGGATTTTCGTTAATTAATAATTATAATTATAATTATTTGATTTTGTATTCAATTTTTTTAAATAAGTGCAATATTTCTAAAGTTTTTAATTTATTGTAATACATTCTGTAATTTATTTAGAGTATATAATCAACCTTCAAAATTCAAAATTTTAAATCAACATTCTTGGCCGAAAATCAAGTGACGAAGCTGTGTGTGATTACATAACCTTATCTTTTGGACAACATTAACATTTTATCAAAATTTTTGGAGAGAAATAGTACAGGCTCAGCCTAGTTTTTCCTCCAATGTCATAATTGTATTATGATTATAGTATTTTATACAATAAATGAATAAATGGATATATTATTTAGCATTTGAATAAATGCATTCTCCATTTAATTCCATCTGTAAACATTATGATTCGATTGCAATGAAGGACGTTGCAATATAACTTTTTTCATTCTAAGAAAAATGAAATATTATTAAGTGAGATGGATTTCATTCTTGATAATCCTAGAATGAGATAATCAACAGTATCAGCCTACGCTCTATGATCATAATGAACAGATCAGTACCATACAGAAACAATAGCATAATATACACTCTCACCCCAATAAAACAGTGAAATTCGACAATAATCAACAGTAATCGGCTTGAGATAACAGTAAAAGTTGCGACATAAACGCCCTATACCATGGGATATCTACTTACGCTATTGTTTCTCTATGTTAGTACTTATTCGACATCTGCTTCTCACGATTTTGTGGGAGAGAGGTTGTGAATGGTAGATTTATTCAGATCACAGCTATCAGTGATTTGGGTACCGTACTGTAGTAATCAATGAGGTAATATAACGATGATTTTTTAGGAAAAATGAAATTATTGAGTGACATGGATTCTATTCTTGATTCAGTATCAGTCTACTCTTCTAAAGGATTAAATAGCTTAATGTAACGAAAACACAAATAGAAGTTGTCAACAACTTTTTGTGGTATCAAAATAGTAAAATGACTGTATTTTGACGTAGCCTATTACAATTAAGTTTGTTTAACGGCAATAAAAATAGTCTTATTCTTATTTCTTATTTGTTTTCATCATGGAAAAAACCACATCACGCAAAGCTCAACTGTGATGGATAAATAAATTTTATATTGAAAACCTTTGATACCATAATTTAACAAAATATGAAACTATTGTGAGAACTCATAATGAATTCAGGTGAATACAAACACAATGTAGAATAGAGAATAATGAAGATTGGTTACATTGCATTATAGAAAGTTCATTACTGAATAATCTGTATTTTCCAATAATTTTATAAATATTATTGAAGTCGATTGAATTAGAGAAGTCGGTTGAGGGTATTTTGTCGGTATAGGAATTTAATTTCACGTCGGGGTCACCAATATAGGAATTTAATTTGATTCCTATGTTGAAATTGATTAAATGGAACTAAATGAATGATGAATTAATTTTAATGTTCGAATGACTAAATTGAATTTTTGATAAATATGAAAATAAAACTGTTACAATTGATAAACAAAGTATGCTAGCTGAAAACATCACAGGTGGCAATCAGATGATTCGCCACAAGGGTCCTCATGTGAGTTGCAGCATAGCATTATATTTATCACTGGTTTTCGTGATAATAATATTATGTGCTAATAGTATGACTGATGATTATTGGGAAAAACTGATGATTATCAAGAAATGTTGAAGGATTATCTAATTTTATGTATCATCAGAAAAGACAAAATTGAAATTGAGGAACTTACTTCTGGAGGGATGCTGAATGTATCACCAGCCACATTGGCCCACCAGACCATGAGGTAGGAGTAGGCTGCGATCCACAGTATACTTCCTATAAATGTTATAGGAAAAACTTTTTCCTGTTGAAAAAAAATAAAACAATCAGAAACTGCAAGGAATATAGAAGATTCAATGAATGGAATACTGAAATCGATGAAACATTCGGATTGCTATCAAACTTCAAACATGGTATAGATTTTTGAAATTGAAATTGAAATTATCTTTATTCTTTTTAGGAAATACTAACAATACATAATATACAAAACTTGAAGAAGGTTCCTCAAATGGGCAAAGCTTGTGTGCGAGGAACGAGTTCTCTACATTTACATAATATACTTGAATATACAATGATAGATATGACAATGATACAATATAATTGAAAAACAAAACAATTTCAACCAATAATAAGCATTAAACAATAACATATTATCAAAACAAAAGAAACAGAGCAATAATAATTATTAATTACAAGATTTATTACTTACAGACTTAAAATGATAATTTTAATGGTATTAGGATACTACAAGAAATTAATCCTAAAAGAGACATCCCAGACACACTCAAAACCCCTCAACACACCGTACACATTAAATTTCGTATAAATCCTTTTGAACTTCCCTATTTCTATGTTTAATTTTCATTTTATTCATATTCTATATTAATTTTTGATATTATTGTGAACTTGCGTTCTTATCACACCACTCGAGCTCTATCGATCAGAATAAATTGATACTATATAATTCTCCATTTCCTCACGATTCACCACACTAAGTATCCATTTGTTGACTATTTGCTTGAGATGGCTTATTTTATATTTTCGGGATCTTTTATAAATTCTGGTAGCTTAAGGAAAAGCATATTGATTTTATAATGCGAGTATGTAGTTTATTTATTATTTATTTATTTATTAGAACAGTCACAAACACGATATTTGGAAAGAGAAACAGGCAATAATTGCCCAAAACTTCTTCAATTCCTTGATTTTGGCACATAAATAGTCCAAAGTGAGGTTAAGTTTAAAATTTCTGTTTTCACCAAAGATTAACACTCAGAGAATAGTATTCGAGATTATGACTGATGAATTTTGAATTTCGAAGGGTTGATAAGAGCCGGAAATAACACTAAACAATCCGAAAGTTTCAATAATATTTTAATATATTTAATAGTTGTGAATGTTTCAAGCAAGATTAATTAATATTGATACGAAATGTGAGTTTATCTATTATTGATTACATGTAAGTTACCGGTCTCTTTGAAATCAAAATGTTATAGAACTGGTCATATGGCTTGAGATCGTGACAAGAGCAAGAAAGGTCTGTTTTGATACCTGTCCTTGTATAAATTATATGTACTGTCTTGAAGTTATTAATTCTATATAGGCCTAGTAAATAGCATGGTATTTGATTTACCTCACTCTCATGTCAAAACGATTAGGATGTTGGTATGTAGGCTAATACCAGGGATAATAGCAACTATTTGACCAAATATTTATAGAAATTGTAGAATGTATGATTCAGACATTTCAATTTATAAATCAGTTTCTGATGAGGAGAAGAATAAAATGAAGGGTGAGAGGATATGTTGGGATGGAGGGGCGCTTCTCAAACGATAGACCCATATTTATAGACGTATCATATTATGCTTTTATAGGCATATTATAGGTTTCATAGGCCTTTATTGATAGAAGTAAATTCCGAAGTCCTGTAGGCAAACATGTCAGTGAAACGTTTCATGAGGAATATCGATTGAATTTATTTCTTTTCTGTATAGGGCTACTTTTATAGAAATAGAAAGAAAAATAAATATCTCAGTACCCTGAGATACCTGTGAATTATTTAATCACAATGAATAATTAAATAATTATAAAGTGATTAAATAATTCATAAAGGGTACTGAGATTTTTATTTTTCTCCTATATCGATTGACTTATACGTAGGATGAGCTTGGACATGATGAATATGTTCTGTGGTAAAATATCAATATTAAGTTTAATGAGAGATCAATTATTGATGCAGTGATCAAAAATTCTTCTGTTTCCTTGTTCCTTGTTGGATCTGCGATTTGGCTAACAAGAGATGCATAAATCAATCAAACGATTTGGTTGAACTACCCTTGGGTCTCCCCACCATTCAAAGCCATACGCTAATAATAATAATAAAATGAGATGATAAATGACAAACGCAAAGTGTGAGTTAGAAAGAGAATTCTCAGGCTGGGAGTACACAGGTTAGTCAAGACAATACTAGTCACGTTTAGTCACAATACTTCTCTTAGTTGCTTTGAAGACATGTCTAATTGCAATGACTAACCAGTGTGAGTTGCGTCATAAGCAACAATGTGAAGTATTGTGACTAAACGTGACTAGCCTTACATTCCTTGCGCTACTAGAGTGGGTTAGCAAAGTATTGCTTCCATAAAACTATACATGTAAGCTAATTTCATGATTTCTGTACGTTTTAAGACCTCCATAGCCCAATAACTCCTCATGTTAAGTTTTAGTACACAATGTGATAAATAAATAAATAACGTGTTTTTCAACTTTCTTTCCACTTCCATCTAGCTCATTGAAGATTCAGCTGATTTTTCATTCCCATTTCTGTCCGTTACCTTGATTTTCAACAACAATATGTCAGTACACGTCTGAAAATCATCTCCGAGCGAAATGTTTCAATCCATTGAGAATGGAATCCATAGAACCATACATGTAAGCTCATTTCATGATTTCTGTACATTTTAAGATCTCCATAGCCCAATATCTCCTCATGTTGAGTTTTTGTACACAATGTGATAAATAAAATTTATTAATAAAAAATAAATAACGTGTTTTTCAACTTTCTTTCCACTTCCATCTAGCCCATTGAAGATTCAGCTGATTTTTCATTCCCATTTCTTCTGTCCGTTACCTTGATTTTCAACAACAATTATTTCAGTACACGTCTGAAAATCATCTACGAGCGAAATGTTTCAATCCATTGAGGATGTGTGCAATATTTGGCACATGGAACTGGGTCTTACTTGTGGATTGAATTGATCCGTGGCGCTGTGTCGAAGTAGGCCGAAGCCGAATCAGCTGCTGTTTGCTCGTTGCGTGTTGCTTGATGGATGACGAAGCCAACAGTCTTGGCCAAATTGCAACGGAATTGGAATTGAATGTTCGAACGCTTATTGGTTAAACGTTGTTCCTCCAACTTTAAACTATTCTACAAGTCCACAACAGAAGGTTTAACGCAAACAGTCGAAATATCCTGCCATATCACGAAGGTATTGGCCAACTAACTGTTGAACTGGTTTATCAGATCACTGTTTGTGAATTTAGTGGAGTTTGTCATACAGTTTGACGCAGTTGTAAAACTGCACTGTCGTTATTATTTGTTATATTTAAATGGTTTATTGGAAAGTTGAAGAGAGCTTGCGTTTGTTCACTCAAGATTTAATGCGTTCACGTCAAATAAAGTAGTAGCAAGTATCAGTAATACTAGGCTGTGGATTGATTCTATTCGAACATAGTAAATAAGGTATTTTTCAGTGTAGATGATTTTTTTAATGATAGTACTTGACTTCTATGTGGCTGTGACTGAAATGTTGCTTTTCAAGTTATTTGCTCAACTTTTCAATTATTATAGTACACTGTTTTTTTGATGTTTCGACTTGGCCTGCATGTTTGCCGTATTGTTTTTGGCTCAATAAATTGAAATATCGGGGAGCGAGCTTCGCTTGTTTACACTCATAAGTATAGAGAAACGCTCCAATGTAGATCGAACGTTCATGGGATTAATACTCGACATAGTCATGATATCAACATTCCTTTTGTCCGTCTGGAAAGGCTAAGGTCCAGCCATCTGATAATGGGTAGACGTTTATTTAATAAATTGCCCCTCAAGTTTAGAGACATGAGAACCATAGAGTTCAAAAAAACTCTACATAAGTGGCTCTGCGCTAACCCCTTCTATTATGTTGACGAGTTTTTCCAGCTGCCTGAATCCAGCATAGACCTGTAATGCTATAAAAACCATTGAAACCATAAAGTCATAATAATTTGACTAGTACTCTATTATGTATGTGTTCTGATATTTTGACGTGATCTTATGCATCTATATATGTTTCATGGATCGAGAAATATATCTATCTATCTATCTCTGGAGTACAAAAGCATAAAAAATGTATTACGAAAGAAGAAATTATAATAACATTCATACAGAAATGTTCTATCTAATCACAGTAAATTGAGATTAATTCTCAAACGGAAGGAAAAAATTTCCCTCACAAAGGCCCAGTTGCACAAAAGCCTGTTAAATTTTAATCCTGATTAACTTCACGTGAACCAAATCAGAGAAGACCATTCCAAAAAGATGTAGGCCTATCTACTGGAATTAATCAGGATATATCCTATTATATTAAGCGATTCTGTATGTCTGTTTATATTTTTATATCTGGTGATTTTTTTATATCGGGGACCGAACTTCGCTCTGGAGTACAAAAGCATAAAAAAATATTACAAAGGAAGAGATTATAATAACATTCATAAAATTCACACAGAAATGTCCTATCTAGTCACAGTAAATTGAGATTAATTCCCAGAGGAATGCAAAAATTTCTCTCACAAACGCCCAGTTGCACAAAAGTCGGTTTGAAAATAACCCGGCTTTTTTGCAACCGGCACTAAGTACATGATTGAATGATTACAAAAGTTCAACAGCTGAGTCATAATTTTGACATTGTCCACCACACATGAACTCGTTCACTCACTTTCATCACCAACAGACGATGAAATAATTATCCTTTTAATGTCCTTCAGCGAGTTTTCCAAGGGATAAGACCTAGTTCAATCGAATCTTTATATTATGAACCTACTATGTTCTGAATTTCGTGAGAATCGTTAGAGCCGTTTTCGAGATCCGGTGAAATACAAACCTATAAACATGGAAACAGAAGTTGCTCGTTTAATAGTATAGGATTTGATACGGTACTCTTGATAACTCATTAATGCCTACTCTCGTCTTGTCCCGTATTATAGGCATTTCAACAAAGCAACAGAGATGTAGCCTATTGCACTCAATAACATACCGTAGCCTAATAGGCCCACACTATACAAGGTAACTCACTAATTCGTTGGAAAAGAGTAAAGCTGCGTTTACACCAGAGTTATTAACAAAATGTTAATAACTTAATCCTTATAGATTCTATTAGATTGAACATAATTTATCATAGATGAACAATATGTGCTTGTCAAGCTTCGTTCAATCTAATAGAACCTATAAGGATTGAGTTATTAACATTTTGTTATTAACCCTGGTGTAAACGCAGCTTTAGGGTATGAACAGAACGGTCAGGTCGATATTATGTAGAATAAATCTCGCTATCGGCTTTCTATAATATTATCTAGTATATTCTATATCAATGACTCCAAATGCTTCTACCATTGTACAGCTGTTTAGTGGCATCAATCTTCATACCGTGACTTAATTGTCCTGTTTGCACCTTCTGAATTCCCACACAACAGTAAAAATATAATTCCAATACGATCTAGTGGGATTATTCATACTCGGCCGGGTTGAGTGAGAATAAACCAATTAGAACTCGTGGGAATTATATTTATTGTTCACTGTCACTGTTGAGTGGTACTGTTATCAGCTGATTCCCGAACACTAACCCAATGAGCCAATATGGAGAGCTTGTGCCTTCAATGTGCCTAGAATGTGCCTTCAATATGGTACATTGCTGTGGGGAATTCTAGTGGCGCAAAAGAGGTGTTTCTGTGTCAAAAAAGAGCTATGCGTGCTATATTTAATTTGGGTATGAGGGAGTCCTGTAAGCCTTTTTTCTTAGACAATGGTATATTGCCACTTCCATGTATTTACATTATGGATTGTTTAATATTTGTAAAGCAAGATTCTAATCTTTTCAATTTGAGGGGAAGCATTCACGAGCATAACACTCGGTCAGGTAGTCAGATTGATCTGGGCCGTGCTAGGCTTGCCAAAACACTACAAATGTACTGCTATATATATAGGAGTGAAAATTTTCAACAGGTTATCACTGGAAGTACGGAATTATGATCTTGATAGTTTTAAGAGAGCAATAAAAGGATGGTTGAAGAATAGAGCATTTTATTCAATCGAGGAAATACTGGTCTGTAATTGTTATCCGTAGATAAAATATTTGAGTAGCCTATTTGTATTTTAATTTGTAATATTATAATAATTATATATAACGTGTACTTGTATACAAAGTATCAATGTTACTGTATCGTTATGAAGTGACTTTTGTCAATGCAATTATTTTGTTTGTGACAATAAAACATTCTTAATTCTTGATTCTTGATTCTTCCTGCACTGCCGACTTGTCTGAAAACGCCTGAAATATCGCTTTGTGTCGCTCGATTCTAATTCTCTTTTGATTAATGTTTTCGTATGGGATATTATCATAAAAGTGAGGTCTTATTGGATCAATAGAGTATTTCCCGAAAAAATGCTTTTCAAGACGTTGATGTTATACTATGAATGTTCTCATCTGTTCATGCATGCGGTAAAAAATGTGTAAACCACAGATTTATTGATACTTAGAAAGACCGGTTTCGGTATTTACACCATTGTCAATCTCTGATAAACTGTGGTGATCAATAAATCTGTGGTTTTTTGACAATTTCTTAGTCTTTTTCATCTAATATGAATAATTACCACAATATCAACTTCTCAACTACACAAAAAGTGAAAATCTATCTTCTATTTGAAATTGATTTCTTCCTTCTTCTTCTTGTCCTTCATCTTGGTCTCCTCATCCTCAATAATTACTTTCTCTCATTCCTTACTCCACTCTTCAATCTATTTATTAATTATTAGCCTCATTCAGATTCTCTCATTTATTCCAGAACATTTATAAGAAAATGCTTCTCCATGTTTATCAAGGAGAATCTTGCTAACAAAATTTAAAACGAGAACTGTTCAATTCTCCTATATTCCTGTA
Organism: Nilaparvata lugens; assembly: GCF_014356525.2. Taxonomy (NCBI): domain Eukaryota; kingdom Metazoa; phylum Arthropoda; class Insecta; order Hemiptera; family Delphacidae; genus Nilaparvata; species Nilaparvata lugens. The sequence goes on along the minus strand of NC_052505.1, from coordinate 82,428,480 downwards.
CTCGCTGTAATTGAAACTATTCTACTGGCTGAAATGTTTACAGTCTACTATTGCCCTAGAAGCCAGAGCAATCAGATCAATTTCCACATACATTAGTCCCCTCAAACCATTAGTTCCATGGACGTGCTTTGTGAGACACTTATTTCGTTCCAGTAAATACTATTATGTTCATGGAATTACTGTCTACGAAAACAATTGAAACTTTCGGATAACAATTTGAAGCTCGCAAAAGGTTTTTCTTATACATTTTCATTGATTCAACATTGTATTATTGGTATCAGTAACTGTAACATTGAGTGTCAGTTTGAACAAAAATTCATTTTCAATCTGGTTTAAAATTCTGAATACTACCATCAAGTTCATTTCTTACTCCTAATTCACATCATAATCCTAATGAACATTATAATCCTAATGCTCATTATGTAATCCTAATCAGAGAAAACCCATACAGCTTGAAACCTATGTTCTAATGCACATCAAAATAATAATATCACTTCAGGACTCAAAAGGTTAAGGACTGGTTTCTAGGACACTCAATAAATCTAAAAAATCATTAAAATATGTTGATTCAATATAGATTCAATGGTCCATTTGATTCAATAAGTATCCTGAAAAGTATTGTAGAAACCGGTCCTATATCCAAATCATGGTTAACTTCTAGTTTAAGCCACCAGCTAATTCAATTAATTATTCAGTTCAAGCTTTAACTGCGCGAACGGCACTTATTAGTTTTATCACAGAAATGGAAGCGTTTTGAACGGTTTAACGTTTTCAGTCGAATTTTTCATTATAAGTGATTTGACCTACATAAACGTTTTTCAGAAGAATCTTTCATAAGTGATTTGACCAACATAACTCCGGAGTTGATTGGGATTCCAACTCGAAAATCCATGATAATCTGGTATTTCTCTGGTTGGCCTTCTTTTCGAAAATAATGCTCCATCGAGTATAGGCTACTATTTTGATTGAAGGCACTATAGTCATCAAACTTGAAAACTTCAACGCTTTGAATGGGTGGTGTTGGGAGTTGTATTTTACATTAATGAATGGTTCCGATGTTCGGTATTTGCTCGATTAGAAGATAAGTCTGGCAAAGCAGATTCGCCACAACAGAAGAGGCAAGCCAGACCACATGCCGTGTACACACTCTCAGCTCACTTTACGGTAGTATTCACCACAACAGAGGCAATCCAGGCCGCATGCCTCATCGCATGCCACATTGCATACTACCGTGTAAACACTCTCAGCTCACTTCACGGTAGCATTCACCACAACAGAGGCAGGACTGGCCGCATGCCTCATCGCATGCCACATTGCATGCTACCGTGTACACACTCTCAGCTCACTTTACGGTAGTATTCACCACAACAGAGGCAATCCAGGCCGCATGCTCCATCGCATGCCACATTGCATGCTACCGTGTACACACTCTCAGCTCACTTTACGGTAGTATTCACCACAACAGAGGCAATCCAGGCCGCATGCCTCATCGCATGCCACATTGCATACTACCGTGTAAACACTCTCAGCTCACTTCACGGTAGTATTCACCACAACAGAGGCAGGCCTGGCCGCATGCCTCATCGCATGCCACATTGCATGCTACCGTGTGAACACTCTCAGCTCATTTTAGTAGCTCAGCAGCTACTAGCCATTCCAGATCAGTGCCGCTTATAAATTATACCCTCGTCGTACAATGTGAACAGCGACAAACGAAATTCGCCGTCTCTTTTGCTCCCTTTATCACTCGCTTGCACCCCTCATCATTCATACGTCATAAGTCCAAACGAGACCAAACCACACATTCACACACATTCATTCAAATTCACACACATTCAGAGGACACACATCCCTTTTAAACTTGCCGGCAATGATTTATTGCAGCGCTGACTTATTCAACTAATGCCAACTTCGGTGGTAATCTCTTTGCGAACCGGGAGCGTCATGTAAATGAATTTTGTATATTTTGAAAACTATCTACACGCCATGGAGATCGATTATCCAATTTGTGTGGATTGAACAAGTATTTCCATAATTTGTTTACTGAATCACTTCACTGGACGTAAACATTGATTAGGCCTATATTATTGTGGTAACTGATAATCGTTTTCTAACTATTCAGGATGTTGAGTGACAAACGTTCAAATACCGGCTAACTAATTTTCAACGAATAAGTAACATGCTTGTCTATTGTACACTGACTACAATGCTACTTTGTTCCAATACTTAAATATTCTCATTGACCGAACGCAGTGAGGTCTATGTTTTAACTCGGATTTTCTCTCGTCTGTCAGTATGTATATACAGTCTCAAAATTGATTTCTTTAGAGTAATTTCAAGAGAATCAAGTTAAACTTTAAAAGTAAACTCTAAATACAGATATAAAAAATACTCTTTTTCTCTCTCAAAATTAATTAATTTCATGCTAGAAGTATTTATCAATTTCCTTTTTTCTCATTTCGCTTGTAAGGTTTTGTAGCCATATTGCTCTTTTTTACTTCTTCGATCCTATCCGTCCATCCTATCCATATCCGTCGATCCTATCCATATATTCCGTCAAAAATGTTGTATTTATTTCCCATCAGATCTTTGTTATTTTACATTGAGAATGCTCTACTTTTAAGTTTATTCACTATTCAACTTATTATCATTATAATTATTTATTTTTTTACTTTTTCATTTAAATATAGTTTGTTTTATTTTATTTTACTGAGTATTGCTTGTTAAATTACAATTTAGTATTGTATTGGAGGGTTAAGTGTAAGAGAGGGCCGACTGCGCCCTAACTTCGCCTCCAGGTATAAAATAAAGGCAGTCATTCTATTCTATTCTATTCTATACTGTATATGTATGTATGTAAATCATTTACAGCCAAACGCGTTGATTGAATTCCATGAGATTTGACAGGAATATTTCTTTTTTAACTGTATACACAATGTTTTTTGAGATTTTGCATTTCAAGGATGATATGAAAGGAAAGGGAATTTCCTCCATACTCCGGAGGAAACTTCCACTATATATTATCATCTACTCTGGAGATAGGATTAATCAGACTATAGACATAATCAATCAGCTGTCAAGTGGATTATTCATTGCATGCATTACACAGATTTCTGGAGAAGCCGGTGAACAGGTGTCACCAGATACTTGTGGATGAGAAAACTGCGTGAGGTCTACTGCTCACAGAACTACTAGTATAATACTGGATAATAATGGAAATTACCTGGATGCACTAATGTTTGCAAATGATTCACGAGTATTTAATTTAGTATTTGAAGCTCCATTTCCGATTTGGTTCTGATATTAATAGTCCAGTCAATAGAGACATGAAGGAGGGAGTGTGCTTATGAGATAAATTGTAGTTCAGATTTTTCAATATGTTGTTTAGATGAATAAAAGGAGTCCAGAACCAATTTTGCATGAAAAATTTTCTTGTTCTGAACACAGAGTGAGTCATAAATCTCGAATTTTTGTATCTCTTTCAGTTTTCAGGTGATACTGTTTTGAGAGGAATTGGAAGGTGTGCAAACTGATGACGATATTGGATATGGGCTAGACCACATTAAGCGTTTTCAGGCGACAACACAATCAGCCAATCGGAGAGCTTCCTGCCCTGCCGTCTCTAAAAACTAATGAAAAAAAGCTTTATATTGTCTGACTCTAAGGTTAGGGTCCCACACATCGATTTTCATTCGTACGATATTTTGCCGTCCTTATCTATATATATAAAAGCGAAATGGCACTCACTCACTGACTGACTCACTCACTCACTCACTCGCAGAACTAAAAATCTACCCGACCAAAAACGTTCAAATTTGGTAGGTATGTTCAGTTGGCCCTTTAGAGGCGCACTAAGAAATCTTTTGGCAATATTTTAACTCTAAGGGTTGTTTTTAAGGGTTTAAAGTTCGTCTTTAGCGTGCATATTCTTCTTCTCCCAATCTCTTAATTATAATTGAAATTTTCATATCATATGTTACTATAGAACTAAATCTAGATAGAGTACCTCTTCGAAACAGTTGTTAACTGGCAACTAAATTAATTTTTTGTCAGGCTGGCATTAAGTTTGTTGACTTTGTTAGGTTGGCACCAAGTTGAAGATTTAAATGCATTTATCGCGGAAAAATTGATTGAGCACTGCTACATCAATCCTGGGAATATTATATTACTAGCCGTCAGGCTCGCTTCGCTCGCCATATCCG
>NC_052505.1:82371111-82424178 GCF_014356525.2 Nilaparvata lugens | reverse complement strand
AATAACGAAACCGTCTTTCTAAGTATCAATAAATCTGTGGTTTTTGACAATTTCTTAGTCTTTTCATTCAGTATAGACCATGTATCATGCTAATCATGCCTCAGGATTGTAACAATATAACTCCTATTGAATTTTCCTCATGAGGAAATTCAGTTTACTTTAGTATCAACTTGGAGTTGTGTGTCAAATTAATTATAAGAATTATTCTCGAGTTCCATATTATGGTGCAATGTTATTGAATTAATGCAGAAGGAAAATTTCTGTTTGAAAAGTGTAGTTTGTCAATTTGAGCTCGTAACCTGGATCTTTTTGAGTGTGTTGTATTATTACGATCTGTTTTGCTCTTTGCAGAAAAATATAGTTGTTGTCTTGTTGATCCTTAGTTAGTATACTTGAGAGAGAGATAGAGAGTGAGATTGATTTATTGAGTACTTTATTTATGTAGATTACAGTATATACTAGCCTATACACTTATATAAAATAGCTTACAATACAGAAAAATTATAGATGAATTTACATAATATAGACTAAGAAAATAATTATTAACACTGTATGAGAGAGAGAGAAAAAGAGAGAGAGAGAGAGAGAGAGAGAGAAAGGATGGTAGCTCTCAGGATCATGACAATATAAATATAGTTCTCTAATGATAAGGAACCAGATTAGCATGAACATCAACTTGACGTAGTGTATTATGTTCTAAAATTTAAAATAACGGTAAGAATTCTACTTAAGTCTTATAATACAGTTGAATAAATGATTTCAAATTAATACAGAAGGAAAAATTTTGTATGAAAACTGTAGTTTGTCAATTTGTGCTCGTAAACTGGATGTTTCAGTGTGTTGTAATGTTGTATCATTACGATCTTCTACCTACTTTGGAGAAAAAATATCGTAGTTGTCTCGTTGATTTTTGGTTGGCTCACTTGAGAGAGAGAGATTGATTGATTGATCATTTGCCTTTATTGGGGTGGAGTTAGGACTCCTGGTCCTCTCTGCGACCAACTCTTTACATTTCATACAGATTAATACTATGATATTTTATCTACTTTGGAGAAAAAATATCGTAGTTGTCTTGTTGATTCTTAGTTGGTCTACGAGAGAGAGTGAAAGAGTGATTGAGTGAGAAGGGAAGCCTTCTGTTACTGACCAATGATCGTAACAGATTGGATAGCGCAGAAGAAAGACGGAGATTGTGAGAGAGATTGAAGAGCTAATGCTCGTTCTCACCATTTACTTGCTAATCGTCTGACAGGCTTTCACAGTGATTAATTGCCTGGAGCCTTGGAGGTGAAAGAACAACTCTGGCGCCTTCTATACGCCACTACCCCAACGGCAAGAAGCTTTTCGCTATTGATGGGCTAACACATGACCTATTGATGACATTAACACGCGTGCTACCAACACACCCCATAGTGCCAGTGCGACTAGAAACAGCAGTTCAGTCGTCAATCGACAATGCAATCAACTTCACACCCAGTATACATGACTGTATTTCACACCACAGGTATACTTCACATCAGGCTTTGCATGTTGTGTATGGTGAATATTCATCAGATGTGTGGCATCTATGAATGAGCTCTTGCACCATCGATCTCTTAGCATATCACTCCATTCACACACCACTCAAGGCAGCAGACTTATCTTTATTGCGATATTATTATGAAATTTCGCATTCTATTATTGTTACTATCTTATTATACATATCTTTTATGTAGGCCAATTGATCAGTGCAGAACTTCACAACTAAACTTATAATCAGATCTTTCAATTGAATTTCAAATTGACACTACAAGTAGCATCATTATTCTTGTGAATTTTTCCGTAACTTACAATAACGTTCTCATGTTTTGGAATGCATCATTTGAACAACGTTTGATTTAGCCTGGGTTCACAATCCTAAACCTATTTAAGTTTATCCTAAACCTATCCGTCTTGGGTTTTCTAGCAAATACGAAATGACACGTCATGTTCATTAAGGTCTTTCAGGCTATAGGTATCGCTTAATGGAAACCTCATATATCAAGAAAAAGAGATAAAAAAACAGATCACAAGAAAAAGTGGAAGGAACTGACATAGTTTGCATCCATACTAAACTAAAAGTAGTAGATCTGTAAATATTAACAATACTGAATATTCCAGTAATATAATAAGCACTGTTGATAGATGGGTATGTGGTATTTCTTCTAGTATGGTATCTCTTCTTCTCTATATAGGTATAAGCTCTGTTGATATAACGCACTGTTGATAGACAAAATGTATCATGCTAATCATGTTCTCAGGATAGTAACAATATACTCTCTCTAATATGAGAAAGTACAGTTTAGTATCAACTTGGAGTAGTGTTCAAAATAATATTGTAAAAATTATACTGGAGTTTTATAGTACAATGGAATGGAGTTTTATAGTACCTTGAGTGGTGTGTGAATGGAGTGATATGCTAAGAGATCGATGGCAAAGGGGCTCTACATTCATAGATTCCACACATCTGACGGATATTCATCATTCACAACATGCAAAGTCTGATGTGAAGTATACCTGTGGTGTGTGGTGTGAAGTATACCTGTAGTATACATGTATACTGGGTGTGAAGTTGATTGCATTGTCGATTGACGACTGAACTGCTGTTTCTAGTCGCGCTGGCACTATGGGGTGTGTTGGTAGCACGCGTGTTAATGTCATCAATAGGTCATGTGTTAGCCCATCAATAGCAAGAAAGCTTCTTGCCGTTGGGGTAGTGGCGTATAGAAGGCGCCAGAGTTGTTCTTTCACCTCCAAGGCTCCAGGCAATTAATCACTGTGAAAGCCTGTCAGACGATTAGCAAGTAAATGGTGAGAACGAGCATTAGCTCTTCAATCTCTCTCACAATCTCCGTCTTTCTTCTGCGCCATCCAATCTGTTACGATCATTGGTCAGTAACAGAAGGCTTCCCTTCTCACTCAATCACACCCTCTCCCTTACCCTCTCTCTTTCTCTCTATCTCTCTCAAGTGGACCAACCAACAATCTACAGGACAACTACGATATTTTTTCTCCATAGTAGATAAAATATCATAGCATTTATCTGTATGAATATTGTAAAGGGTTGGTGACAAAGAGGACCTGGAGTCATAATTCCGCTCTTAATGAAGGTAATCAATCAATCAATCTCTCTCAAGTGGACCAATCAACAATCCACAAGACAACTACGATATTTTTTTCCTAAAGTAGATAGAAGATCGTAGTGATAAAACATACTGAAACATCCAGTTTACGAGCACAAATTGACAAACTACAGTTTTCAAACAAAACTTTTCCTTCTGTATCAATTGGATAAATTTTCAAATTTCTCAGATTTATTGAGCTTTTCAATCAATTGAAAATTCCTAAGAAATAATGCACCATATAAGTATTCCGAACCTTATTCATGATACAATTTTGTTTACTGAGAATGCTATTCACATTACCTTCAGACTTGTGCGTGAAGGATGGGATGAGTACAGAAAGGTGAGTTTAGAACCACCGGGAATAATATTGCTATTTGGCTCCTCTAATAGTATCCTCGAAAATATTAGTTGGCTCCTTAAGAGGTCACCCGTACAACAGTAGTTAGTAAAAGGCGAACGTATATTAAATTATCTAAGAGATAAAATAACAGTGAAACCACGTTCTCAACCAATTTCTGTCAAGAATGGTTTTTCACATAACTAATGACTTGAAGAACTCGAATGTCTTGAATTTTTCTGAAATCTCTCATTCCATACATTCTGTTCTAATCTCATTCAACACTTATTCAAACAGTTCATTAAAGCCTCCTGTGAGAGAGAAAGATTTTCCTGGAATATATTTGGCTAGTCCACGCTCATTTAAAAATTAAATGTTCAACTGTTTGCACAGTATCATAATAAGATAATATTTTAATTTCAATGTTCATCTCAGATGAAATCTGTTCGCTGTATCCCATGAGCGGATTACAATGATTATTTATGCTGAAAACTGCTGAGATGCTCCAATTGCAGAAACTTTGCCCAACTATTTCTGCTAGCAGATGCGCTCCGCCAGCGAGAAAAGACACGCTGCAAACTCAGCTCGCATTCAATAATTAAAATTTAATCCTCGCTCTGATTCTGTTGTGAGAACTGTGAGCCACTTCAGAAGTCATCACGTGCAATTGAAGGAGTTTGCGACTGAATCATGCAGACGGGTCCATCTGTCAAGCTCTTCCTCCTCTCATGAATTTCAACTGAGGAAGTCACTCTCAGCTGATTGTCGGAAAGGAAGGAAGTGTTGTCTCGACTGTCGCGTCGCTTTGCACTGACATAGGCCTACATGGTGATCGCAATCTATTCAGAAATTTGTCTATTGTTTAATGCCACTTAACATCACATGATATGTTATGGATGGGTTGAATGAAAGAGATGTGCTCCCATTGGAATACTTTTGGTTGGGTTGGAAAGGGAAGAAAACCTTCTTGCAAGAACATTTTCAATACGTTAGCAAGTTGTATTTCAATTATCAGATTTTCATTTGCAATTTTCCATGATTATTTTCACTAAAGAAAATAGTTTTCGATTCAATTATAAGTTTTCGTTGTTCTTGAGTGAAAATGGACTAAATTTTAGAAAAGTGAAATCATAACCCTAATTTTGGACTTTTAAAATGTTATCTAAATTTAGGAGAGAAATAATACAAGGAGTATCCTTAGTTTTTCTCTCCCGATAAGTGTTTCTTTGTGAAATTTATGAATAAATAAATAAAATAAATATTAAAAGATGGTTTTTCTCGTTTTAAAATAGTGAATTCTGTGGCTGAATAAGTCAGTATTACTACAGTAAGATGCAAGTCTGTGGTATTAATTGGCTATTTGAATAAAAAATAGTTTTTATCATTCAAAAATAGCAAATTCCGTTGCTGAAAAAGAAAGCATTACCACAGATGAGTGCCTGTCGTATTACTTTCGAATGAAGTACTAGATATCATTGTTTAGGTTTAGCAAGATTATCTCATAATTTCACGACTCATATTTCAAAAGTTTTACTTTTTAATTATTCCATTCGAAGTAGACTATTTTCAAATGAATAAATATTGAAAAGCTAATGACTTATTTGCTGGGAATGGTGACAAAATAGGTGGTACTATAGTAATTGTTGTGAGTGGTAATGTGTTAAGAGGTGAATCCACTTTCTAAGGTGGATTAAACAATCGGGATGTTACAATGAACCGTGATTAATGAGTTGTCTCGATCTCAAGCTGTCACTAGTGCAAAATTTCGAGAAATAACTTTCAATATGACTTGTATACAATAAATACATTATTATAATAAATAAATAAATTGTCGTAAGGCCCATTGACGGCTTAAATTATATATTCAGGCGGTGGGACCTTCCCGTAAGGGACTCCCCACCAACAAAAGCAATACGAATTTACTTTTTTACAATAAATACATATGGAAATTATACAATAGAGCTGGGTTTCCAGTGCAGTGACAGTAAACTGTAAAATAAATTATAATAGTGGGATTATTCAAACTCACTCGGTCGAGCTGAGTGTAAATAGTCCAATAAGAACTCATAGGAATTATATTTTCACTATTCACTGTCACTGTTGTGTGGGAATCCAGCTATAATAGAGACAAGTTTCATTCAACAAACAAGTTGAACAACTTGTAACAAACAAGAACGCGTTCATCTGAAGGTGCTCACAGACTTATGCCTCAAACACGCGTAACTTGATGGTGATGTTATGCTTATAATATCTGTATCTTACTGTTTCTGTACAAATACGCCAGTTACACACATCGATTTTTGAATGTACGATTTTTTGCCGTCCCTATAGATCCTATTAAATTAAACAGATGATGTCAACATAATGTTTGTCAATTCCGTTTAATCTGATAGAATTCTTAAAAACGGCAAAATATCGTACGAACAATAATCAAACTGGTTATACAGTTATGATAAGACTAGCATCTGCTGATGTGATATGAAATGCGCTTGCTAGTGACGCATAAGTCTGTATGCAATTAAACAGATCAATCACCATTGGACGGATTGAGCCACATAATGTTAATCATTGTGTCAGGATTGGTTTGAATGACTCACCTCTTGGTGTTCTGGTGTCAGGAAGTGTTAACCACAAAGGGAAGACGATTGGAGCTACCAACAGGTAAGTGAGCCTTTTTCTCGCTGAGTCTGGCCAACCCATGTCCAATGGCTCGTTGCCTTCATCTTCATCGTCCTGCAAAAACAAAACAGAAAAACCATTAGACAAATATCTATTATACTTTACTAAGGTATTATTTTGTATCTTTCACGGTGAATTCAGTTACTGTATAATCATCATTTTATATACAGTAAAACTGTATATTTCTTCTATTTTTTGGAGGCCGTTCGGAAGGAGCTCAAGATTGAGACACTGAATGAAGAAGTTAGAAAATTTCGAAGTGGATGGAAAGTGCACATTGACAGAATGACAACTAGTAGAATCCTTATGAGAGCTCTTAATTACAAACCAGCAGGTAAGAGAGACGTTGGGTGACCCAGGATAAGGTGAACTCAAAATTTTGCACAATTATGAAGATGAATTATTATTTTTAAAAAGCTATTTTAAAGACTGAAACAGTCAATCATGTCTATACCGTTGAAGTCAGAAGAAATGTATACAGTATTTCTTCTATTTTTTATATTATTTCATCTTAATTCTTTTGTAATAGACTGTATATTTCTTCTACTTTTCATTATCTTCTTTTTTTGGGAATTATTATTGTATTGTGTAAAGAAGGCAAAATGGGTTTCTACCTGTTGTCACCTTCAATAAAATTTTTGAATCATTACATAGTGTATCCTACATCATCCACAGTATATTGAAAGAGGCGAATTGGCACTCACTAATTCATTCATTGATTCTCTTAATCACTTTTGGGATGAGTGGCAGAGGGGACCAGGAGTACCAACTATGCCCTCAATAAAGACAATAAATACATCAATCAAACAGTCACTCTCACTCATCAACAGCACTGAAAACCTTCTGGACCAGGAACCTTAAAATCTAGCTAGCAGTATGTTTGATCAGTTGCCATGTAAATACTAGTGATTTGTTTTTGATTTTCCTCAGCTCTTTCAAGCACGAATAAAATGTTTGAATTTAGTATTGGGAATTTTTCGCCCAAAATAGGCGGTTTTCTACGTCTTCCAGGTATTTCGAGATAATGAACAGAAAATGTTCAAATTTGGTTCTCAGATTCAGTTGGCTAGATGAACAAGGCGAGCAAAGCGAGTCTGCCGGCTAGTCAAGTATGTTTGAGAGCGGTTGGAATAGGGCGAATAGTACTACAAAAGAAACAAGAATGAATTTCATGGGCTCTGACTGTATGATACGGGCTCCAGCACGCATTTCCACTTCAAATTCCCACAACAAATAATTATTATCACTTGCTTGAAAATGGCATGGCAACATGGTGAATCATGTTAACAGAAACATTGCTTTTGGCTTTTTATCTCTCATTTGTGTAAGGTTTTTATGAACAAAAGAGTTTTACACTAGAGTATTGTTCAGGTAGATGGTGGAAGTAATGGAATGAGTCATTTCACGAAGTTGTCACCAACGTAACATGACGTGGCGCTCCATGATTTTGGAGCCCACCATTGCTACGAATGATTTTATTCGGAACACATGAAATTTTGCACAGTCAAAGGTTAAACTGAACTGAATCAGCTTGTAAATTGATCTCAAATTATCAAAATTATGAAATGCAAATTTTATCCAGTTTAAACTAGCACTGTGCAAACGGCACTTAGTATCAGTAGAACTTAATTTAATTACAAATTACTGACTGATTAAGTTAACAAAAGTACTTATAAAAATTTATTCAGAAGTTAATATTCGAACAATTTAAAAAGAAAGAATTTAAACAAGATAAATATAAACTAAATCAAAGAAAAATAATAATCAAAAATTAAATACAACAATTACTGTACCTGTATAAGCGGATTTGAAGGAGAAAAACATTTTGTAAAAGTTTACGAGAAAAGAAAATGAAAACTGGAGAAAACATGTAGAGATCGTAAGAAAAATTACTTTGAATAAAAAATTTACATATAGAAAACTAACAAAAATTAAAAAAAGAATCAACCCCATTCCGGTATATAAAACTTTAAACAGAAGATTAACTGACTACATCTTCTTCAAATAATGAGAGATCAAGAAGTTATTAAAGATGACAGACAAGAAAATGAGTGTGAGTTGTCTCTATGAAACTCAAAAATTGAAAGGACGACTTGTTTACTGCTTCAATCCGAAATACATGTAGTGTTTTGACAAATGATAGCACAACAAAGAGAGAAAAATCAGACAAGCTGTGTAACTGACGGAGACTGAAAATCAAGAGAGAGAGAGTTAAAACTCGATAAATAAAATAGTGCGGATTACTCGATTAGTGATCTCTTTGTCTTACAATGAACAAACAAGACAGATAAATTTGTTTTTCGAATTAAAAAAATTTTCCACTACTTAGATAATAATAATAACTGTTAAAACTGGTATAAAATATGTTACATCATACGGGGCCTTAGTCTTCTTGTTAAGTTCATACATTAGTTTATTGACCTAGCGATGTGAAGTCTAAGATTTAAGTCTACGGTTTTGCATTTTTCTTTATGTTCCGCATTTACGGCGAAACGCAGCAAATTTTCAAGAAATTTTGTCAGGTATTTTCCTTTTTGAATTTCGCGTCGACGTACATATAAGTTTTTTCAAATTTAGTATTTCAAGGATAATACAAAAGGAAACGGAGACTCCTTCGAACGCCAATATTACCGTAAAAATCAGACTATTATTAATAATAAATGAGCTGTGGAGTGGATTATTAATTGCATCAATGACGTATGCAATTAATTGACGGAGCGAAGTGAGGTCTAGGATTCAAGTCGACGGTTTGGCATTTTCTCTTAATGTTTAAATGTTTATATGTTTATATGTTGCGCATTTACGGCGAAACGCGGTAATAGATTTTCATGAAATTTGGCACGTATGTTCCTTTTTAAATTGCGCGTCGACGTATATACAAGGTTTTTGTAAATTTTGCATTTCAAGGATAATATAAAAGGAAAAAGGAGCCTCCTTCATACGTCAATATTAGAGTGAAAATCAGACTATAGAATTATTTATCATAAATCAGCTGTCGAGTGGACTATAAATTGCATGCCATGACGCATGCAATTCAATATCTCAATGTAACTTGATAAAAAATTAGCAGCTGTGTAGACTATAAATTGCATGCCTCATTGAATGCAATTTTTATACACTAAAAATAGGATGCAAAGAACTTATAACAGCTCGTCTGGGCGCCTAGATGTCTTCTGGTTTTCTCGCGCTAAATTCCGGAAAGCGTTATATATGATAATTAAATCTTCTGTAAGCATTATCTGATCAAATAAATAGTATCAGTGTGGATGTGCTTATGGTTTGAGACGTCGTTATAACTGCGCTAGGTCTACTTCTAACAGAACTACTAGTATCTCAATGTAACTTGGTAAAAAGTCAGCTGTCGTTTGGACTATTAATTGCAAGCAATAAGGCATGCAATTGATAACTCGTAGTGGCATTTTTGTTTTCTCCCTACTTTTCTCTGCTCTCAACTCTGTAAGCTTTTGATGACAGTAGCATAGTTGTTCACAACAAATTATTTGCATTTTAATGCGAATAAAATTATAATTAATATTAATAATTATTGTCGATGCAACAAACCAAACAGTCATTAGCTGTTTACTCACCGATATCTTCCCGACACGTCAGGACAGGACATATTTCACTCTGATGGACAGTATTAGGGGAAGTTTCTGTTGTTTTTATCTGCTAGAGGTCTACTGTTCACAGAACTACTAGTATCAATGATGAATATAATCTATTATTGGAAAAGTCTCTAATCCTATTCATAAATCACAGAGAATAAGAAATAACAGGTGCTTTTGAAGTGCATATATACACATAATCTGAGTGTGCATAATGAATGCGTACATCTGAAGCTTGCTAGAGCTTCTCCAATACAATTTGAACCCTCACCTACAGCAGGTAAGTCAATAGGGGGCTGATGTTTACACAAGACTCATTAATCGATTAACTACTACAAGGCAAGATCTGATTCCCCTCCATAGAACCGCTGTTTCTCATCTAGTGAAATTCACTTAAAACTGTCACCATTCCTCGTAAATAGCATCAATGCTTTCCATTAAATCAATTCTGACAGTTTATGGTGGATAGCATAGAGAACTTCATTTCGAATTGGAATGTACTAGGAAATTGAACGAGGAAATATAGCGTGAATCAATATGAGTTCAGTAGAACATGTATTGCCTTTCATATGGATTAGAGTAGAGTATGTAGGTTTCTCAAAATTTGAAACTGACCATTTACGGTAGAGCGCTCGATATTGTCCAATGTCCAACATTGTTCAATTGAACAATATTGGACATTTTCCAATGAAAAACTCACGGTCTGTTCGTCTTAATAACTGCTGGACTTCATTTCATTGTACCTAATAGAAAAACTGGGAAAGCTCTAAATACAATAGTCATAACCATTACTTTTTCTGTTCAATTCAGATCAATTCAATTCAATTCAATTTTTCAATTTATTTGCCATATATACAAGATTTTTACAATTACAAATTCACATAATAATTGGGTACATCATACAGAAATTCAGAATATACTCTATTCTAGAAATAATAAAAATAAATTACATATAACATAACTGAAATCCCAGTTGTACTCATTTTACCGGCAGTAATTGCTAGCAGAGACATGTGTCTGATCGCTAGCAATGAGTTCAGTTCAAATCATTGAAAGATTTTTTCTTATTTTTTCTTCTTGATTGAAACACAAAAAAAGAACTTTATTGAAATTCACATTGATTCAGATCAATCACGTAATCGAAATCATTATTCAGGGATAAATTTCTGGAGGGGGGGTCTTTCCCAATTTATGGTGAGAGGGGTAATAGACAAATATTTTCCGGAATTTAGAGTGGAGATGCGTCCATGAGAGCTTTGGGGTGGGGAGGGGCTGGCTACCCCTACATTATTATCCCAAACGTTAAAATCACCATCATTACCATTATTGGTTTTGAATCAAATACTAATACTCCTTCAGATATTTAGAAGCTCTTAAAATTTGTGCATAGTACAAGATTATCAATTTTTATAATAATCGAATAATCATTTGGAGGTTGAGTTGTAGAAAGGACTAAAAAGTCTTCACTCCGCCTACTGAAGAATCTTGTCATTTTATTTCATTTCGTCATTTTCTCAAAACAGCTCCAAAGGTTTTGATCAAATTTATACCTAAAATAGTCATTGATGAGCGCTATCAATTGCCAAAAGTCCCATATCTGTAAAAATTCCAGTAGCACCACCCCATCTATGCAAAGTTTGATTTTAGATTTCCAATTATCAGGCTTCAGATACAATTTAAACGAAAAAAACCAAATGGGGAAGATTGATTATGAAAATCTCTACAATTAATGTTCAGTAACATTTTCGCCTAAAATTGAAAATAAGCTCTACATTCGAGAAAATGTGATTATTCAATTGCAAATCATTGTCGATTCTATTAGATCATTCACTATGAAGAGATAGCAGACCTCGTGTGTCTCCAGCGTATTGCCCTGTCACTAGCTGGCTCAAATCTTTGAATAGTAGACTTGAGATGCGCGGGAACACTAGCGTCAGGTGATCAATTTTTATGACGGCAAGGAAAGTTGTGTGAGTGTGCCACACCAGATTTTTACTATAATATTGGCTTATGGAGGAGGCTACTTTTCCCTTATATATTATCCTTGAAATGCAAAATTTCCAAAAAACCTTGTATTCTATATGTCGAAGCGCAATTAATAAAGGAACATACCTGTCAAATTTCATGAAAATCTATTACCGCGTTTCGCCGTAAATGCGCAACATTTAAACATTTAAACATTAAGGGCCGTTTGCACAGTGATAGTTTAAACTAAATTTCATTTTGAACTGGATTAAATCCGTATCAAGTATCATTTGTTATAATGTGAATCATTTTTAGTTTAAGCCAACAGCTGATTGAATTCAGTTTAACTTTTCACTGTGCAAACGGCCCTAAGAGAAATGCCAAACCTTCGACTTGAATCTTTGACCTCACTTCGCTCGGTCAAATAGAATCAATGCTCCCCGTTCAATCAATGCAGACAGATTGTAGTGGATTGCACTGAATAGCATAGAGAACTTCATATCGTGTTGGAATGTACTAGGAGAATGAATGAGGAAATACAACGTGAATCAATATGAGTTCAGTAGAACATGTATTGCCTTTCATCTTGATTAAAGTAGAGTATGTAGGTTCCTCAAAATTTGAAACTGACCATTTACGGTAGAGCGCTCAATACTCAATTCATCGATATTGTCCAATGAATGTCCAATATTGTTCAATTGAACAACACTGGTCGTTTTTCAATGGAAAACTCACGGTCTGTTCGTCGTAACTACTGGACTTCATTCCATTATACCTGATAGAAAAAATGGAAAAGTTCTAAATTCAATAGTCAATATCGGGGCATCGAGCTCCGCTCGTTATTTTTATTTATTGATAAACAGAACGAGATTCTCTAAAATGATCATGTTTATATTTCACATCTGGCTATAGACTACGTCAGCTTATGGATTTCGGGGATGCGATATTTTGATTTTCCACAGATTCACTCGCTCACTTTTTACTATCCACAGACGACGAAAGACTCAGCTGTTTCAGCCAAAGATGAATACTATTCTTTAATGAATTATTCTTTTAATGTCGTTCAGCGAGTTTTCCCAAGGATGAGACCTAGTGCAATCGAATTTTCATGTCATAAACCTACTATGTTCCAAATTTCTTGAAAGTCGTTAGAGCCGTTTTCGAGATACGTTGAACATAAATAACCAGATAACCAGGTATAAAAATATAAAAGAATATATATAGAAATTGCTCGCTTTATACAATAGGATAACCATTACTTTTTCTGTTCAATTCAGATCAATCACGTATAATCTCAATCATTATTCAGGGATAAATTGATGGGGATGGGGGTCTTTCCCAATTTATGCTAAGAGGGGTAATAGACGAATATTATCTGAAATTTAGAGTTGAGATGCGTCCATGAGAGTTTTGGGGTGGGGAGGGGCTGGGCACCCCTACATTATTATCCCCAACGTTAAAATCACCATGATTATCATTATTGGTTTTGGTTGAGATGGATTCGATACTAAAACTCATAAAGATATTTGAAAGTAATTATTAAAATTTCAAGAATCTTAAAAATTTGTGCACAGCACAAGATTATCAATGTTGATAATAATCATAATCATGTGGAGGTTGAGTCGTAGAGAGGACTGAAAAGTCCTTACTTCGCCTACTGAAGAATCTTGTCAGTTTATTTCATTTCGTCATTTTGAGAAATATACTATTTTATAATAATATTCGATGAATACAATGATGAACCTTCTTCAGATTTCTATGCAAAGTTTAAAACTCGGCGCAGGCCTCCTAATGAGGAGTGCACTTGATATTTTCATTTTTGTTTATACAATTCATGTAAAGTCGAAGAATGAAGTGAATAATAGTTATTTGTATATCTAGAGTGAAAAGTAATGTTTTTTCTCCCCGAGGGGAAAGTTTGAAGCCCGAAGCGAAGCCGAGGGCAACAATTTTCCTGAGGGAGGAAAAAAATTTTTTTACTCGAGATATACACAACATTTTTCCTCCACCTACATTTTTATAAAATACTGCAAATAAAAATAATTTTTAAAAACTTACGTGACCAAACAATGTGTTACAACAAAACCTAGAAAGTAAACAGCTGGGCTGGCTTGTAATCACAGTTCTCCGCCGACAGCGCTACGCGCTATCTGTCGGCAAAAGTTGAAACAACAATGGCCGACACAACTACAACTATGATGAAGTTCCCGTTTCAAATTTGATTAGTTGATGAGGAATATTCGTTGGCTGGGATTTTGAATAACATGAAATATAAAAAAATATTTATACATTTTTTTAGTATAGTGATATTAAGTTTGTAATAATTTTAGCATACAAACATGAATTTCATATATTTATCAAATGTCTGGTTGAGGTATTGAATTAAGTTGGTTTAATGACTACTCAATATGCTTCCTCATCTGAGCTTGGACCTTCTAACCTATTTCAAATGTATGTTTTTAAAGTAGAGATGCTTCCCATGTTAACTAAATGGAGTTACTTTCACGCTCTAGGGAGTTTTCCTGTTTTTTCCTCTGAAGAGCAAAAAAGTGACACTTTAGTATTATGCTCCAGGGAGTAAATTAAGCACTTTAGACAGGAGGTGGAGAAAAAGATGATTTGATTTGATTTCTGCTATTGACCATTCCACCTGCTTATATTGTACAAGGATTGTTTTCTAGCTCTTTACTTAATCCTTTGTTTCCTCTCTTCAACTTATTCTTTCCTTTATTGTAATCCATTAATTTATCCATTATTGTCATTGCTATATTTTTCATGAATCATTTCCCACCTCACTCACTCTCTCACGTGCCACGTCCATCAACAGATCCAAGGACACCACTCACAGAAATTGCGAATCTTTGTTTCAGAAAAAAAAGGAAATTGTTGAGTAAACGTTGAGCATGCTGCCGGTAGTACAGTGTATGTGAGACGCGAGCTAAGAGCCACTTCGGCTTTTATTGCCCAAGGCCTTCTGTGGATGGCCGAACAGTCGTGACCATTTTTCACATTGACTCCTGTTTATTTCATGATCCAAATGTAATGGCGACTGCTGAATTTATTATACATTGACGCATCACCCATTCCGCTACCGTCATGCACCACATATTTTTATTGTCAACTTTGGAGTTTTTACTCTACGGCAATAAAATTTAACGAAATTTTATTGTAAACATTTCACAAAAGCTAGTGGCATATGGGACCGAAGCTTGGACATTGACTATAGTGAGATCCACGTTATAATGGCAGTGGTTAAAGATAGAAGAATAGCGATGACGATTCTCTGCATGAATTAATTATATTTCCACACTGTCAAAAACATAATTGGCATCGTTGTTGACCTAGAAAAGGATAGTACCACCGGCTTTGTCGAATGATAGACAAGGAAAGCAAAACCAAAGTTGATCAAATACTGTCATTATAATGTGGACATCACTATAGAAGAGAAGAAGGTCTGCTACAGAGATGGGAAAGAAAGATTTTAAGAAGAATTCTTGGAGAAATCAAGGAGAATGAAATATGGAGGATAAGAACAAACGAGGAACTAGGAAGATTGTTCGAGAAGACTAGTATTTCATCTGTTGTGAAAAGTATGAGGCTGAGATGGGCTGGTCATGTGCACAGAATGCCGGAAGGGAGGGTGCCAAGAATGGTGCTGGAAGGCAAACCCGGAGGAAGAAGACTACAAGGAAGACCAAGAAAGCGGTGGGTTGACGATGTGGAGGAGGATTTGCGGAGACTGGGTGTAAGAAGATGGAGAAGAACAGCAGAATGTCGAGAGAGATGGAGGGATGTGGTTGTGAAGGCTAAGGCTCGACATCGGCTGTAGTGCCAATAATGATGATGATGATGATTTCACAAAAGCTATGTTATTCCAAACCAAATACCACTCACTCATTATCAGAATTTACAACCATTTCAACTTGAAATGTGGAATAACGCCGAAACCTCATTCTGGTCAACCGTAATTATATGGTATATTTCACCTGTATAATAATCTAGATTGCATTATACTGAACTTTTTTCAATAGGAAGGAATGAGTGTACGTGTTGAGTCATTATTTGTGCATTTATTGGGCAGCAAATATTCAGCTGCAATAATAATGAAATAGAAAAGACCAATACCGAGGTCTATTCACACACATAATGGAGAGGAGACTATAAAAATTTCATCGATATAATTGA
Organism: Nilaparvata lugens; assembly: GCF_014356525.2. Taxonomy (NCBI): domain Eukaryota; kingdom Metazoa; phylum Arthropoda; class Insecta; order Hemiptera; family Delphacidae; genus Nilaparvata; species Nilaparvata lugens. Next base: position 82,408,264 of record NC_052505.1, on the reverse strand, counting down.
AATTGCAATCGATTTTATGCTACCTATTCATCCCCGGATGTAATGCAATTTCGAGAGGTGATCATGATCTCTTTCTCATCTTACTACACTTCTCAAAAAGGTCTCTATTATCGTTCAATTCATCTCAACTGTGATTGAACTCAATCTAAATAAACGATCAAGAAGGTCTTATAAAACATACTGATATTTTAGAATCCAGTTGAGATTAATTTTACTACCTGATTCTTGTTTTCTCACTGATATAAAGACTCGCCAATAACAATTCAAAAGTAGGAATTCTTGATAGTAATATATTACTTATTAGTCCAGTCAAATGGTCGTTTTTCAGGAAACAGCCCCGGAAGAATTTTTCTTGACGATTCTATATGTAATTTGGGGCACTGAATTCGTATCTGAAATTTGCTGACACGCCAGATGGCGGCTTCACTCCTAGAACCCCCTAATTTGTAATAAAATTGTAGAGAATTGTGTATTTATCAAATTTAAATTTTGTGAAGAATGATTTTCCTCCAAAAACTCGAAGTTTTCGAGATTAAATGGAAAAATTAAAAAAGTCCGAAATTTTAGGGGTTTTGGGGGTGAAGCCGCCCTTTGGCGTGTCAGCAAATTTCAGATTCATCTTCAGTTTTCAATACACTAGAGAGATTCTTATTTTTTTATATAAATACATATATAAATCTTCAAATGAAATAGAGTCCGTACAGTCGTACAAACTCAGTTTTTACTCCTGTTACACAGGAGTATTTTTTTCCTTCCTCGAGCAAAATGAAAAATGATAGTTTATGAAATTTAATAAAATCGAAAGAATAATATAAAGAAGAATATAATGAAACAATAATTTCCTTTTCCAATACATAAATTTGATGATTTCTCTGGAAACTAGGCCCACTAGCGGGCATAGGCCTCCCCCAGGTTTTTCCATCTTTTTCCAAATTACATATAGAATCGTCAAAAAAATTCTTTCAGGTCTGCTTCCTGAAAAACGACCATTTGACTGGACTAATAAGTAATATATTATTATCAAGAATTCCTACTTTTGAAAAGATGAGTTGAGATTACAGGTTTTAGTAGGAAATCATATAGAAAAATGCCTTTATTTTCACAAATCAAAATAACTTCAAGAGTTGTCCACGAAGTTGATGCAATAAGAGCCCATTTCCACTCAACTCACTACATCACAAACGATTTCAAGGAGGTTTTCCATTTAAACCTGTTTAAAAATCGAAAAGCTCCCATTTAAATAATATAACATAGGAACAACGAAGTTATCAACTTAATTACTATCCAAATTCTGATTATCCTATACTTTGATATATACACGAGAAGCTTTCTGCCGTTAAGCAGTAACCATACTTATGACCCAATTCCTGAATATGAATCGATGAATTATGTTTCTGCAGGACAATTAATTCCTTGATTGTGAAAAGCATTCTATCCCATTTCGGAGAGCAAGGGAAGCATTTGCTCTTTACAACGGTACAGCCGGCTTCGCCTTCTGGCACGTCCTTATTAGATTGATTGTGCCATTTGATTTGATAATTGGAGCCAACCAACTAACGTCACTCATGTTAATGGATCTCTCTAACCATCTGTTATCAGCCTTGATTAATGAATGACAACCTCTGGCTATTCACATACGAGAATCGGACAGTATTAAACAACATTCCTGATGCGCCTATTCTGCACCTTTGTGGCTGTTCTGTCAAACTATGCGAAATTAGCGACGTTGCTCGAAAGCTACCCCATTGTGACTCCACAAATCATGCTTTGTATAGAATCGGATCAAGAGGAGACCTGATGTCATGTTCTTGTAATCAGCAGTTGTTAAAAAGTTCAATAAGAGCTACGGATAGTATTTAGACATTATCAAGTGAAGCCAATAGCAGTTGCGTATTCAACTACTCACAAGTAGTTGTCCAAAATGTCAATTTATGAGCTACATTTGGATGATTATTCATATTATTATTTTATTATTTACAATGCAAATGACACTAATGTAATAGCATTGCAGACATTGACAACAGGGCTAACAGCTAGAGGAAAATTCGATGAGAACTACTATCCAAAAATTAGTTGCCAGCCCGGGAATCGAACCCGGTACCTCCCAATTGCTAGTCAGGAATGCTTACCCTTACACCAAACTGACATTTTAAACGAAGCCATAGCGGCCAACCAGTTACAGATGGAATTAAATAGATAATGCATGCATTTATTCAAATTCTAATTAATATATAATTATTATTTAACGAAATTCCTAAATAAATGCTGCAAATCACCCCGAAGACCTCTGCTACTGCAGACATTGACAACAGGGCTATATTCTCTATTTAATTCCATCTGTAATAACATTGGTAGATAAATTAATAAGGTAGTCCTGGTGCTATTTTTCTTCCAAATTTATAGGTGGAAAAATCCAAGATAAGTTTAGAATTTCAATATTTATGAAATTTTAGTCCAAAATAAATATGAAAACTATAAATTTTGAATTCAGATGACTTTAATTAATAAATTATTGATTAGAAGTATTTCACTCAATTACCACTTGTATATTGATACACAATATTGGATGAATATATACATTGTCAAAAAAGTTCAATAGCAGTTGTACTGCTACTTTTTGCCTAGAAAGTAAGTAGCTATACTGCTTACTTTCATTACCTGTACTATAATAAAGGAAAGAACTGGTTTAAACACGTACGGGATTGATTGAGTACTTTATGTATATTACAATATATACTGACTTATACACTTATACAATAGCTTACAATACAGCAAAGTTTTAGATGAATTTACAGAACATAAACTAAGAAAATAATTATTGAACTGTACAATGATATGAAAAAAAGCAATTTGGAATAACTATAGAAGATAATATTGAAATGCATCTGCATAAATTGGCGGAGCTTTGGACTTATCAGTCAGTGTCCATTATTTGGAATAGGGACAGGAGAATTATGTTAGACGCATCATCACGTATGAACTACTAGACTGACTTGAAATTCTACATTATAGATTCTTAATAATTGAGAATGATAGATATAGGCCTATTTTCAATTCTTTAAGATTTCATTTGGTATAGTTTTCAGTTTGTCAAGTTTTAAAACGAACCATTGAGGAGCACGGGTTACCTTCTAGTCATTCATTTACATTTATTACATTTACATTTATTACATTCCTTAATCACAACATCAAATTAATGATTGGGAGAGAATCAACAGGATAAACCCAAAACTGTTCCTCTCCCTAATTTTGATAAAAATAGTCCAAATGAGGTTATGAAAACACTTTTATAAAGATCACAAAAATTTACAGTCCAAATATACATTATACTAAAAATTTTGTATCTCGGTTGATCAAAAAGATGAAACAAATTATTATTACACTTGAAGGCTAAGCTCTAGCCGGCCTGCTCCCCCTGCTATCTCAGTTATTATTGAAGATATCGACTCAATTTTTTTTTAATGAAAGAGGAAGACAAAATAAAGCGCGCTAGCATATTTTTATACCATTTGATTTAATTTTAATATTAGAAATAGCTGTTTCAAAACTAACCTTATTCTATAGAATGGACGATTCTAAATTATAATGATTTGTATCAACTATTATTAAAGATATTATGGGACTAAATTTTTTAATGAAAGAAGAAGAAAAAATACGTGTCGGTAACTGAATAACAATTCTAATCAATGAAATTTAATGTTATTAATATTAACAGCAAATTTTGAATTTTGTCCAACTATAATACTATCATGTTTTTACTAGCACCATAGAGTTGTAGAGTTATAGAGTTGCTGCTCTATTCTCTACAGGTCACAAATTTGAAGCATGCTAAATAGAGTTGTCATCGGTTTTTGAAATTGCTCGATAAGAAAGATTCCGATTTCAACTTGTTCGATTAATGATTCAAGAGTTCAATATTTATTTTATTGTTTTTTTATTGTTATTGTTTTACAAACTTCAATTTGATATATTTAAATTATAATTTGTTCTACATTTTTTCCCATTATTGGAATACTTAATACATAATCGGGGAGTCCGATCTCACTAGGCATCAAACCTGCATCCTTGTAGAAACCAATCTGAAAAAACAACCAATTCAAACTTTTTTTTGAAAAAATTGGAAACCCCAATGGGTTCTAAATTTGTAAAGTCTCATTTAGGTATTAATAATTGAAGTTTATTTATTTATTCAATCATTCAGAATTATACAACTTACAGAAAAGTACCACAGGCTAACTTATGCTTAAAACGGTTCCAGTTATAATTTTCACTACCTATCTTCAATTTTTTCAAAAAAAAAAATCCAATTTTGGGAAAAAAATAATTTTGAATTAGAACTCAAATGTATCAAATTTGAATAAAAATTCTAATTCCATCAAAGAGCTAACCATTACTGCTGACCACATTTTCTTCTGTATTTAATGCTATTGATGAAGTTGATAGGAAATCTGGAAAATATCAAAAATGTGCCAGTTGTTTGCCTGAAAAATGTTGAGAATATTTTTAAATGGAGTTAAATTACTGCTGACCACATTTTCTCCTGTATCTAACGATATTGATGAAACCCTACCTACCAAAGTTTGATGTGACTATCAAACCTTAAGTGATGAAGACTGAGCAAGTCTGAGGGTTGCTCAGTCTTTATCTGGTAAGGCTTTGTTATATTAGGTTGGAAAATGCTTGGTTAGAGGGGAGCTCAATGGTTGGGCTGGACTGCATTTGTTAGTTCGAGTTAGGCTTTGTTGGGTTGGGGATAATAAAAAACTCAGGTTACAAAGGTTGGGTTGAAAAGGTTAGGTTAGGGGAGGTTAGGTTGGAAAGATTTTGCATAGAAAGGATTTGGTTAGGAGGCATTAGCTTAGAAACACTTAGGCTGAGAAAATCTTAGGTTAGGAGATACTTAGGCTAGGAAACTGTTGGGTTGGGAAAAATTAGGTTAGAAAAAGCTTTGGTTTGTGAAAGCTTTGGTTATGAAAAGCTTTGGTTGGGGAAAGCTTCGATTGGGAAATGCTTGGGTTAAAAAAAGCACAAGTTGGGGAAAGCTTAGGTTGGGGAAAAATTGGTGAGGAAAAGCTAAGGTTGAAAAAATCTAAGGTTAGGGAAAGCCTATGTTAGGAAAAGATAAGGTTAGGAGAAGCTAAGGTAAGGAAAAGCTTTGGTTGGGGAAAGCTTAGGTTAAGAAAACCTTGGGTGAGGAATAAGCTTAAGTTGGGAAAAGCTCTGGTTAGGAAAGCTTAGGTTAGGAGAAGCTAAGGTTGGGAGAATCTAAGGTTGAGTGAAGCTTAGGTTAGGGAAAGCTTTGGTTAGTGAAAGCTTAGGTGAGGAAAAGCTTTAAGTTAGGAGAAACTTAGGTTAGGTTGGGTTAGGTTAGGTTAGGTTAGGAAAAGCTTAGGTTAGGTTGGGTTAGGTTAGGTTAGGTTAGGAAAAGCTTAGGTTAGGTTAGGAGGTTAGGTGGGTTAGGTTAGGTTAGGTTAGGTTAGGTTAGAAAAGCTTAGGTTAGGTAAGGTTAGGTTAGGAAAAGCTTAGGTTGGGTTAGGCTAGGTTAGGTTGGGTTAGGTTAGGTTAGGTTAGGAAAAGCTTAGGTTAGGTTAGGTTAGGTTAGGTTGGGTTAGGTTAGGTTAGGTTAGGAAAAGCTTAGGTTAGGTTGGTTAGGTTAGGTTAGGTTAGGTTAGGTTAGGAAAAGCTTAGGTTAGGTTAGGTTAGGTTAGGTTAGGTTAGGAAAGCTTAGGTTAGGTTAGGTTAGGTTAGGTTGGGTTAGGTTAGGAAAAGCTTAGGTTAGGTTAGGTTAGGTTGGGTTAGGTTAGGTTAGGTTATGTTAGGTTAGGTTAGGTTAGGTTAGGTTAGGTTAGGTTAGGAAAAGCTTAGGTTAGGTAAGGTTAGGTAAGGTTAGGTAGGTTAGGAAGCTTAGGTTAGTTAGGTTAGGTTAGGTTAGGTTAGGTTAGGTTAGGTTAGGTTAGGAAAAGCTTAGGTTAGGTTAGGTTAGGTTAGGTTAGGAAAAGCTTAGGTTAGGTTAGGTTAGGTTAGGTTAGGAAAAGCTTAGGTTAGGTTAGGTTAGGTTGGGTTAGGTTAGGAAAAGCTTAGGTTAGGAAAAGCTTAGGTTGAGAAAAGCATGGGTTAGGAAAAGCTTTGGTTGGGAAAAGTAAAATTGGGAAACCTCAGGTTAGGAGAAGCTTAGTTAGGAGAATCTAAGGTTAGGTAAAGCTTAGGTTAGGAAAAGCTTTGGTTAGGGGAAGCTTTTGTTAGTGAAAGCTCAGGTTAGGAAAAGCTTAGGTTGGAAAAGCTTTGATTAGGGAAAGCTTTGGTTAGTGAAAGCTTAGGTTGGAAAAGCTTTGAGTTAGGAGAAATTAGGTTAGGAGAAGCTTGGGTTAGGAGAAACTTAGGTTAGGAAACTGTTGGGTTAGGAAAAGATTAGGTTAGAGGAAGCTCAGGTTAGGAAAAGCTTTAGTTAGCAAAAGCTTGGTTTGTGAAAGCTTAGGTTGGAAAAGCTTTGGTTGGGGAAAGCTTTGGTTAGTGAAGGCTTAGTTGAGGAAATCCTTTGAGTAGGAGAAACTTAGGTAAGGAGAAGCTAAGGTTAGGAAAAGCTTAGGTTGGGAAAAAGCTCAGGTTAGGAAAAGCTTAGGTTGGAAAAGCTTTGGTTGGGAAAAGTTAAGGTTAGGTAAAGCTTGGGTTAGGTAAAACTTAGGTTAGGAGAAGCTAACGTTAGGTAAGCTTAGGTTAGGAAAAGCTAGGGTTGGGGAAAGCTTGGTTGGTGAAAGCTTAGGTTAGGAAAAGCTTAGGTTAGGAAAGCTTTGAGTTGGGAAAAACTTAGGTTAGGAGAAGCAAAGGTTAGGATAAGCTTAGGTCAGGAAAAAGTCAAGTGTTATGGAAAGCTTAGGTTAGAAGAAGCTAAGGTTAGGAGAAGCTAAGGTTAGGTAAAGCTTATGTTAGGAAAAGCTTTGGTTAGTTAAAGCTTAGGTTAGGAAAAGCTTAGGTTGGAAAAACTCTAGTTAGGTGAAGCTAATTTTAGGAAAATCTCAGATTAGAAAAAGTTTAGTTTAGGAGAGATCTGTTCTTGGCCCAGGCTCAGTAAGCTTTGGTCATACTTGTTCAGGTTAGTAATTATTTGACTTGATTCAAGTTCTGTTGTGTATTTTTGAAAGAATAAGAACTCTCAGTAGAATTATTTCAATGATCTTTATTGAACACTTTATATTATTGTTAAGTCGAATACGATACAGAATAGAAAATACTAGAACAGGTGAACAGCGCCTTATGAATGTGTCTGTCTTTGTGTTTCAAATTCAATGCCTGTCTGATCTTTTTGAATGTTGTAGTGTAGAAATGTACAATGGATAATAATTTAGATTATAATGCAAATGTTTGTAATATTCATATCATATTCATGTAAAATAAATGTTGTTGGTAATAAATTGAATCAGTGTTTTCTTCATTTCTGTGCAATATTTTATGTTGACTACTCTGTTTAGGCGGTAGTTCAAATATATATATAACAAGTTCATTCAATTAAAATGTATCATTGTCATAAGAAAATGTGATTAAGAGTAAAGGTTTGTACATTGTCCACCACTTCTTCAACTCCTAGTTCTTAACATTATAGTTCTTTCCATACTCAAAGAGTCTCCACTATTGAAAAATCTCTTTATCTTAACTCTTGAATCCTATCTCAATGTTCAATTGTTCTATTCAATCATCTTAATTACTATAAATATAAATGACTTGAACCTGACATAAATTGACCAGAACCTAATTGTTTTTTTAATGTTTAAATTAGTATTTTAGGATAGAATTTATATTACCGACACCTATTTTTTCTTTCTCTTCAATTTAAAAAAAATTGATTGATATCTTAAAAAATAGTTGAGATACAATTTATTGTGAGATACAATTATTGTTAGTCACATAAACCAAAAATTACCAATTTCTGTTCTGTTTCAGGGTCAGCTTTAGAAAGTTAATGTTAATTTAATGAAAAACTCCCCAGAATAATATCTAATTTCTATTTAATTCATCGATTAATCAATTATATTGTATTCCAATGTCCATGCTTGCCTGTAGTTACCTCTTCAATCACTTTCGAAGAAGTTGAATTGATGCGAACATTCATTCGAGCAATCGCTTATTTTGAAATCTTTAATTCGGCCATAAAATATGAGTCAGCTGTGCTATTGGCTTCATTAATCACAGTTCATTCTTCATTGTTTACATAACATCATTCTTCATTGTTGAGTCTCACTTCAGAAATTCAAACTGTTTTTTTTAATGTTTTAAAAAGTCTTTCAAAATAAAATTCATAGAAGCAACACCTATTTTTCCTTCTTCTTTCATCAAAAAAAATTGAGTTGATACCTTCAAAAATAGTTGAGATAATATATATTTAGAATCGTCCATTCTTCAAAATAAGGTTAGTTTTGAAACAGCTATTTCTAATATTAAAATCTAACTAAATTGTATAAAAATAGGCTAGCGCGCTTTATTTTTTCCTCCTCTTTTATTTAAAAAAAAATTTGAGTCGATATCTTCAATAATAACTGAGATAACAGGGGGAGCATGCCGGCTAGAATTTTGCCACTTGAAAATGCATTAATAAATTGAAAAATATTACAAAATTGATAAATTTGAAGCCAGAAAAATCACAAAAACATCTCACTTCAGCATATATTTACTTGCTCAAAAGCAGTTGTCAAAAAGCTCAATATGAGAGCTTCATAGATTGGCCTAATATTTAGACATCAAAAAAGCTCAAAAGCAGTTGTAGATTATCAAAGTTCAAAACCATTGTCATGAAGCTTAATATTAGAGCTACGGATACTTCATGTAGACTAGATGAATATCATTCAGATACTTCAAAAAAACCATCACCATTGATGTCTATCCACTTGGAAACTTTATCTTGTTTTGACACATTTTACATTATAGACTATAGTGAGGTATCATATTGGAAAGCTTTGAAAAAAAATATTGAAAATTCATAAGATGATGTTATGGATTCGAATTCATGAATAAACTCCTCTGGATATGCCGTCAAACATCTAGAGAAACTATTATTATTATCTATAACAAAAAGTTAGAACCATGGAGTTGATGGAACACATTTAAATTGGAGTTTCATACATGACTTGTGGGAACTACTATCTCTTCACAGAATAAATAATAACAGGAAAAATTTTCAAACAACATCTATAGAGAGTCAGTATTTAAACATGGTTCACATTCATAGAAGGAATCTTTAGAACCATAATGAATCCGTGAATCGAATAAAACCTTACAATCACCAATAAAATCACGAATAAAACCACCATCATGGATCGAATAAAACCTTATTATGGATTTTTGTGAGGTAGTGAGCTGGTATCTTGAAAGCTTTTATAAGGACTAGTTTCACATTCATTCGGTTCGTTTCGTTTTCGGTTCGTTTTCGGCAAATTCCGATAAGTGTGAAACGGTCGGTACCGAATAGAAACCGCATAGAACCGAACGCCCACTTGACACTAATAAATTCCATCAGGTTTCAATTCGTTGCTGGCGAGACGCTACTTTCACACACTTTCGGTTCGGTTCGGTTCGTTTCGTTTTCGGTTCGTTTTCGGCAAATTCCGATAAGTGTGTAAAGCTTCAAGTATCCTTATTTCTAATTATTGAGATTGGGAAAAGCTTGATTAAGAAATATTGTGAAGCTAGTATCTTGAAAACTTATTTAAAAAGCTTGAAGTATCCCAATTCTATGTTAGTTCTTGAGATTGGAAAAGCCTGCATATGAAATAAGTATCTTTCAAAATGTATTCTCAATATTGTTCCTAAATAGTAGAGGCTTGTAAATTATTGATTTCCACGTGCAAAATTTCCGAATGTCTACGATTAGAGCAATATTGATAATGTTTTCTTTTGGAAATGGCGTCTTAGGGGATGAAGTAGTCACGTTTATCATAATCTCTATCCGAATTTCCTCGATTGCGTGCAGGGAGAGAGCAAGCTTCGCTGTTGGCTGACTCACGAAACCTCATCAACATCGCATCGATTCTCGCTCAATATCGTTCGAGCAAAAAATGAGCAGATCTGGAGAGCTGAGAACGAGCGCTGATAAGCGAAGTGGGATTTTTGTTGTAACAGTTTTTCCAGCGAGAAAGGCTCACACTGTCTGTCTCACTGACTGGAGACTAAGTGCTTGAATGAAGAATACGGTGTCGTTTTCAGAATTTCAGGTGGAGTGATGTTTTATGCAGTCAGATCTTGGATTAGATTAGATTGAATTAGAGGTCTTTATTTATGTATTTTATTTATTCATTTGTTGATAGAATTACAAATCATATGAATATGATCGGGATAGAACAACAGGCATAGCCCAAAACTATTCTGTTCCCAAATTTTGATAAATAATAAAATGTCCAAAAAAATAGGTTATGTTCTTACTAAAAAAATTTAAAGTTCAACTTCTGTCCAAAAATATATATGAGATACAAATTTTGAATTCAGAATGATTAGAATACCAAATTATAGTCAAATATTGCACTTAATATTACCGCACTTTGAGTAAATCAAGTTATTTCAGAAAATTTGACTGAGTTGTTCGAATATATTATATTGTCATAGATCAAGTAAACATTAGATCTGTGGTATCACTATTATAATCATGACTGACATTATTTTTTTCAACATTCCTTAGTATTGTTTTCAATTGATTTGCTGTCTAATTGTTTCAATGCTCCAAATTCAATGGGTTTGGATTCATAATTTCGAGCTTATTTGCTATTTCTATCTTCATTCAAATCTAATCAAATATATTTTATTGTGATTGATAATTACATGTATAGTCAACGTCAAATAATTAAAATACATAACTCTTCATTATTCATATCCACTTGATAATCCATTCAATGATAATCATCAATACCTCTTTACTTTCTTCTATTCATTTATGGAACTTGAATGATACAGAGTTTACTTTCATAATATGTGATTTGTGTTCCAAAACATTCTGAGCCCTGAAAAGTTGAAACAGTCTGAAACATCAGACAGTACAATTTCCTACTGTAGATCATAATTATTACAAATCACGAATCCCAAGTATAAAAGTAATTTTACTAGAATTACTTTACATTCTGAGCCCTGAAAAGTTGAAACAGTCTGAAACATCAGACAGTACAATTTCCTACTGTAGATCATAATTATTACAAATCACGAATCTCAAGTATAAAAGTAATTTTACTAGAATTACTTTACATTCTGAGCCCTGAAAAGTTGAAACAGTCTGAAACATCAGACAGTACAATTTCCTACTGTAGATCATAATTATTACAAATCACGAATCCCAAGTATAAAAGTAATTTTACTAGAATTACTTTATTAAATTCATCATATGAATTTACCTTATTAGAGAATAATCAATTTTGAACGAGTAGTTTTATCAGGGATTTGAATAAATTATCACATATGAAATTTGAAGGTATTATAATATTTGGAAGTATCTTTACATGGAGTTAAATTCCATATTGATTCATATCTCTACTTTCTTGTTTAGGGCTATACTTGTATTCACATAAAAATTGGGAACCAACGTATCTTTTTTAACTCAACATTTTTTTCACAACATAACTCGACTTCAATGTAATTTTCAAGTGAAACTTGAAAAATTACCAATTCATGTACTTTTTTCAATTTTCTCTAGGGTACTGAAGGGTATTTCGATTTTTCATCTCCTATGTTTCATATCTGTATCTTGTATAGTGAGTATTCTGGGAGAAAAACACTCGATTTCACTAAAAACTGTATCATTTTTGAAATAATAACGAAAATTGGAATTCGAGTGAAAATTTATATCTGTTGAACATGTGCTCTATTAAGATTTTCACTATTGAACTCCTTGACTCGACTCCTACTTAGCCCCTAGCTCAGAGCCATAATAGATTGAAATTCGCGCTAATGCATAGAATGTTTTCTCCACCTGGTTGAAAAATGGTATCTTCTCGTAAGAAATCGAGAAAAGCCGGGAGCAACAATAGTCGACTTGCCGTTAGTCGACGAGTAGCGTGACAAAGGAATCGATAAACTAAAATGAGTCTCGCATTCCATCAGTCATTCGATGCATTCGCATCGTCTGCTTTCAAATCAAAGCGACTCGTTTTTCAACGTCATTTTTCAATACATCGTCTAGACGTTCACTGATTTTTCATAGCTCTTTGTAATTACGTCGAGTGTATTTTTTATTACGTTTATGATGATTCATCAAGAGAGAAACAAACCTGTTTGATTTGAATGTTATAGGATGACATATCCGTGACCAGTAGCCTGTAGTAGGGAATCATCTGTACACTTCTATTACTCATTCATATCAATAGGACTCATTGAAACCTTCATAAACTGAACCTCGACTTTTCCGTTCTGGAAGTTGATCAAGTCGGGGGAGAAACGTGACCTAAACTTCGACTTAAAATAGTAGATACTTGAGAATGAGAAGGGGTAAAAATTTATTTTGGTGATACGGAATGATACAAAATTGATACAAGACATAAAGCACTGTTTATCTATTGATTTTGAAAAGTCGAGGTACAGGTTATAATAATTGATCTTGACACTTGATAATGGGATAAACACCAGTCATGTATCAAAGAGAATAAGAAGGGAACCAGCAATCCTATGTTTTATAAAACGTTTATTTCTTTTCGATTATTTCAATTGTACATGATATATTGTGTAGTTGACTTTTGGTCAAAATATATTCCACACTTTTTTTGTAGAGGATAAAATCCCGTTGGTGAATCTCGCAGGATGGATTTGTTGAAAACATTCTAGAATATCGAGTACCATATTGAGTTGTTTTCGTGTTTTTCCATATCATGTTCCACCAGATAGATGGAGTTTCCCGAAAATACCGAATAATATTCCTAAATTAATCAAACTCAACTCAAGTATCAAACTCAACTTATAAATGCTTGCTCTTTATTTGCAGTAGCAGTATTTTAAAAGATCAGCAGAACTAGTGCTAGAAACGAAATGGGTCACCTGCAATAAATTAGTGGCCTGCTGGTGTTGGCAGAGTAATCTTTTGCTGTTGATGACGGGAGCGAGTTTTCTTTGAGGTGTGAGTGAGATCTGGAGAATCGAGCTTGAGAGAGAGAGAGAGTGGAAGAGAGAAACTGAAAGCGACAGGAGTAGTGAGAGAGTAAAAGTGGCGAAGAGTGAGAGAGAGTGAGTTAGAAAGTGAGAGGAATGCCATAAAGGCCTCAGATCTTGCTTTCAAAATTTATAGTTTTTGAATGATTGATGCGAACGGTGGCAAGCTGAACTCAACTCGGGGACTCGGGACAAAGTGAAATAATAATATCATCCTATCCTACAGCGGCTGAATCATTTTGTGACGCTCAGTTCTCTCTTCTGTTTAATTGCTATTTGCGAGATATTCTAACGGTTCATCATCCCATTTCATGCTAATTGCTCAATTCGTGGGAAATCGTCACTATGGACTCATCATTTAAATTCATGAACTCCTCTCACCCTATGCTGGTATCAAGTCAATCTGAGTTTTCAGCTGATTATGATATAATTAGTGCCGATACTATTGAATAGCAGCTATTCAGATCCATGAACAGTTCTAATGAAAACTGTTCTGTAGAACAGTTCTATGAACTTATATGAACTACTGGGAAATTGACACTATGGATTTACCATTTAAATTTGAGGAAATGCTTGTATAAAGTTAATCTGTATCAATGCTATTGAATTGCAGTTCTATGAACTGCAGAATTTCTGCAGAACTGCAGAGCAAATAGCCTACCATTACTGAATAATTAAGAGATATCAATAGAATCACTCCAATCTGGTTTGATCGTTTGCATGATGTAATAATTTTAATGAATCGTGTATCCATGTGTGAATATGGAGTTTCAGATGACTCGAAATCAGAATTGCGAAATTCTAGACCGTTTTCGAGATATGGATGTTTATTCAACGAGTTTTGCTATATTTTGTTCAAACTTTGCAAGCTTATTGCAGTTTTAATGGAAAAAATTGAATTCAACTGTTATGTCATAACCACGAGTTACTTGTTCTACGGTTGTTCCATTCTCAATCCTTTAAACTAACTACAGAACAGAAGGGCTTTCTGAAAATGGATAATGAGGTGGCAATATGGCTGCATTCAATATTTTACACTGATATCGATATATTATTATTTTTGTTAATTATAATTGTTATTATTTTTTCATAGTATTTTTCTCTAGAATCTCCAGAAAAGATTGTTTTATCTTCTCTCTTTCCACATTTTTCTTTATAATAATGAAATCAATTTGATTATCCTGAGTAAATGCTTTTTGCTTTCTTTTCATATTTTTCTCCATAAGAATGTAATTGATTCGATTATTTCAATTGTGTAAAAGCTTTTTGCTTTCTTTTCTTTCATGCACTATATTTCATAATGTATATAAGTTGAATTGTTGTTTCATTTACTTGTGTAAATAAGGCTTTTTATGGATTTCTGTGAGCCTTTGTATGTAAAGAGAATGAATAAATAAATATATCGTAAACTAACGAGTTTTCCACGGAACGAAAGGGTCTGATTGGGATTGATAATGATGTAGCAACCGAAAATAGATTCTCAGCTTCAGAATTAATCAGTGGTGTTGTCTTATCATTGAATACAAAATCTAACACAATAACATAACTACTTCACATAGAATTTAGATAAAAGATTGAGCCGATTTTCACCTTAATTACAGATATTTCATACAAAATTGAGTGATCAAATTAAATTCTTATTAAACTCATTCTTCGTGAATAACCCATTGCCTTTGAACAGGATTTATTTATTCAGTTTTAGAAATACTGTGATGGGAAAAAAGTATTATAGCTGTGTCAACTGTGGGCTATTCGAATGATCATGAATGTAGAGCCACAAGCAATATGAGCATTTTATGACCGCGGGAAGGCGAATTGAACGGGATGACATAAAATACGCTCTTCAATTCTTATCGACAGATAAAAAGGTATGATATGAAGCACGTAGATGCGTCACATATACTCAATCGATGTCTGAATTGATTTGTCGTAAGTAAGTTAGTGGACTCTTTACTGAAAATAATTAATCTGTCCTATTTTATGCACTTATAAAACTATTCTCTTATCAAAGTGAATTACAAGTTGCATCAAACGATTAAATATAAATATCGTAGCACTCAGAGCTGACCCAATGAACAGAAAAGAATTCAAATAATCAAGACATATTTCGGAGCTGAAGGGAAATTTAAAGCTGATCATATTAGAGAATTCAAATAGAGAGACATTTTGAAGGTGGAAGGAAATTTGTTTCAAAAAGCTGAATGACCGATTTCCTCCAGTCGCATGTAGTGTGCTTCACTGCATCATCATGAGAAGCTCTAGCGTCTCCAAATTCTCAAAAGGGACTGCGGAACTTTCAAGTTGCTGCAACTTATTGACAGAACACCAAGTTGAGTTTCATTTGTGACTTGTGAATCCCTGGAGATAAGTCATGATCGAGAAGTATATTGGATGTACATTATATTCACATCAGAGATGATACTACATTCTATATGGTTTATAAAAAGTATGGTATCTATTTTGGTGATTTTTAAAAATACTGGGATAATATTTTATCATGGCTGAGACAATCCAACTTGATTCTTGTTGAATTGGAGCTTTGAGGGTATCTTTTATATATCGTAGAAGCTTGTCACCTGGTCATATGGTACATATATATGAATAATATATTTATCTCATATTGATCAGGATTTTAGAGTTTTCTAATTAAAAGTTCAATGAACAGTATTTTGTCTTTGAACAATCTTTGTCATCGACAGAAACATTGTTTATTTCATTTGTTGCCAATATTAACGTAGCTTCTCTTTGTTTTTAATAACAAACGTGCCGCTTGTGCGATAGTTAAAAATATGTACTTGAAATGGCTTTCATGTTTGGCATTGAATGAGTTCATATTGATACCCAAAATTTAGCTTTTGGGGCAGAGCTGGTTCGTTAGGACTGTGAGTAAAGTCCGGCTGATCCAGTGAAGAATGCTAGATTTCGTTTCGTTCTATAATACAGTTATACTGTCACAGATCGGGCAGTTTAAAAATAATTGTATTAAGGGAGACGGGTTCTGAGCCTATTGATTTATTCAGTTAATTTTTGTTTTTTAAAATACTAACTGTAAAGTCGCAATTAAACCAGTGAATGCCAAAGGGGGAAGCCATCTTCAAAAGGTAGGTGACTACTGGATAAGATCATTGTTCTTAATTTTCATAACCACAAAGATTGAATCATCATTAGCAGCAGCGAGTGTTTTCCCCATTAATTTCATTTTAATATTGTGTTTGTATATATATTTATATTTTACCTTTTGGAATAGTAAAAATTAATATTTATCATATTCAACCATGTAAAACCGAAAGATACGAATTAATTAAAGTTCTAGTTATTCTGTTCTATTTTGTTATCATAGTTCTTTTTCCTGCCTACATAATTGGTAGAGGCGTCTCTCCCCTCTTACTTACAAGTTGCAGAAAATTGTTGTACAAATTATTAGATTTAACATCTTCTTAGAACAAGTGTTCCTGTACAGTAACAACAGCAATCATGATGAAATTAAAGATCATCATTAATAATAATATAAAGACTATTATAAATAGATAATAGGGAGTGATCCGTGGTCTAGTGGATAGAGTGCTTGCATAGTAGCACAGAGATCCCGGGTTCAATTCCTCTCATAACCAAAAGTTTTTTAACCAGATCACTCCCGTGATATCGGATGGGCTCGTTAAACTGTCGGTCCCGGCTGAAGTATGACAGTCGTGAAGCCTATTGACGGCTATTGACTAAATATATATTCAGGCGGTGGGACCTTCCCGCAAGGGACTCCCCACCAACAAAAGCCATACGAATATACTTTTTTTATTATAAATAGAGAATAAAAATGAGATTAAATAAGATTAAAAGCTTCAATTTGTAGAATGAAGACATATTTGCCGCATAATAAGATTAGGGAAAGCCTGTATAATTTTATATTGCAAATGTATATTTTCCAATTTTCACAATAAACTTGTGTGCCAGTTTGTTCCCTATTGAAACTATGTAGCCAAAACGTCATCAGTCTGAAGGCGTACGCACACAGCAGTAGACAGAGAGGGAAGAAGCAAACGCCTGCATGCAGAAGTGAGAAGACTGAATGCGTCTGTGTGCGTTGCAGCAGTCAAACACCTATTTTCCTCCGCGTCTGCTGCTATGTGCGCTCGTCTTATAAGTCTCCTACAGTCTCCTTATAAGTCGCCTTATAAGTCTCCTAGTCTCCTTATAAGTCGCTTCATAAGTCTCCTAATCCCCCATCACTTGATTTAATTTTGAGCATTGATGAACCTTCTGGTTAAAGAATGATATTAATTGCGTGATGATGATAGATTAACATGAATAATAGTTCATAACAATAGTTTTTGGAAGAATTATAAGAGCCTAGGTCCTTTCAATTCTGGCCTTCTTATGGAATACTAGATATTTTCATTATTACCCAGATTAGCTCCTAATCTACTAATAGGAAGAATTTATTGCTCAAAGGATGACATTATGTTCTTATAATCATTGGATATAATCTACCCTTAGGACAGTAAATCCAAACTATAATCCACACCTCATTGTTCTATTTTAGATAGCAGTGGGACCATACTTTCATACTTTGGTCCATGATGTATTTTGAACAGCACTCAGGAACATTATACTGTAATCCTTGTTCTATTTTGAGAAAAAATTATCTTCGGAACGTTCTATTTTTGTAGAAAGATTGATGAGCAAACTGAAAATCAAGATGAAGATGGGTGGTGTTCAAGTGATGCATTAATGGAATTTCTGGTGAAAAAACAAAGCAATCAATTCCTTGAAACTTTTTTAATAATTTCACTGCCTGCTACAAGGGTCGAACTCTTAGGGGTGCAGATGTGTCCTAAAACTTGGTTCCCACCTCACTCAGTGAGCCAATCGATGAAGAGGGTTTTGGACGAAACTCGAGTTACTAAAGTTGGTTTGGTAACCAGGAAAAGTGTAAGGCAGTCAGTTTTTTCAACGACGGAATACTGGTGGCTCTATTAATTCCTTGTCAAGCTTCACTTCGATTTCTCCTATCTGCAACTGACTTCTTAATGAAATATCGATTGACCTGGATACTAATGAGAACTTTGACATGTGGTCGGTCGTATCAGAAACGTTGCTGCGTTTTTAATTCAAACTGAGTTTCAATGGAACGGATCATACTAGATTCTCTTGTTGGTTGCCAGTTAGTTTGCTCCTATCGCAATCACCAGCAATAGTGTTATATTTATATACTTGAAAGATATTATATTCATGTATCCGCGTGGTTTGAAAATGTCTGGCAATGAAGTTGAAGCTCCATATATTGTTTTTTTGTGTAAATTCAATTTGAAAAGCGACGATGTTACGCAATTTTCCCCCGACAGATCAGTTTTCGATTCATAGGAATAGATTATTTTTATTTATTATTTCGTTATTTTTATTTATTTACCGAGCGAAGTGAGGTCTAAGATTCAAGTCGACAGTTTGGCATTTCTCTTACTGTTTAAATGTTTGTATGTTGCGCATTTACGGCGAAACGCGGTAATAGATTTTCATGAAATTTGACAGGTATGTTCCTTTTTTAATTACGCGTCGACGTATATACAAGGTTTTTGGAAATTTTGCATTTCAAAGATAATATAAAAGGAAAAAGAAGCCTCCTTCATACGCCAATATTAGAGTAAAAATCAGACTATAGAATTATTCATCATATAAATCAGCTGACAAGTGATTACACAGATGTGTGGAGAAGCCAGTCTATTGCTGTATTTCCATATAAGGTCTATAGTTTCAATCAGGTACTTGTGGATGAGAATACTGCGTGAGGTCTACTGTTCACAGAATTAATAGTTGATAAACAGGACACAATTCTCTAAAATGATCGTGTTTATATTTCACAGCTGGCTGTCATCTTATGAATTTCGGGGATGCGATATTTTGATTTTTCCTCATACTCACTCGCTCACCAACTTTTGTAATATCCACAGTTGTTTCAGCTTAGGATAAATTAACCTCTTAATGTCGTTCAGCGAGTTTTCCCAAGAATGAGACCCAGTGCAATCGAATTCTTACATCATCAACTAACCATGTTACAAATCTCGTTAAAATCGTTAGAGCCGTTTTCGAGATCCGTTGAACATAAATAACCAGATATAAAAATATAAACAGATATACAGAAATTGCTCGCTTAATATAATAGGATAAGATTGCAAATGAAAATGAACACTCAATAATCACTTAGAATTGTAAAATAATGATTAACTTTAAATATTATGATATATACCATCTCATGTCAACAAATCAGATAATTTTGATCGAGTCAATTGAAATTTCTACATCTTTTTGCGAGATACCGTAAGATAATTGATTACACAGCTGATCTCTCACACAGGCACACGCATCTCCTGTTATCGACAGACGACGAAATTATCATCTGTTTCTCCAAGGATGAATTATTATTTTTCATGTCCTTCAGCGAGTTTTCCCAAGGATGAGACCATAGGACTTATATAGGACTTATTTTATCTGTGATGAGACCTAGTGCAATCGAATTTTTATATCATAAACCTACTATGTTCCAAATTTTGTTAAAATCGTTAAAGCAGTTTTCGAGATCCGATGAACATAAATAACCAGATATAATAATATACAAAAATACAGAAATTAGATTGTACAATATACAATAGAATATACTCAGAATAAATGTATTCTACATTGTGAATATATGTACAATATACAATAAAATACATGTTCTCTAGGTACATTGGAAATTAGTTGCAAGTATGAGCACCAGTATGAAATATTGATATCAGCAAGTCAGCTTGCTCAAGAGCTCGAATTACAGAGGGGTGAATGAGAGGAATTTGAAAGAGAGAGAGTTAGTTATTGGCCATTACTTTGGCTCACGCGAGAGCCAGTCTCTAACGAATGAAGGAAGTGTCAGAGCTGCGTTGTTCAGTTGCGTTGCGTTTGGAAACCCCTTAGTGGGAGGGGAGGGAGCTGTTAGAGGAGGTAGGGGGGTCAGGAGGCACCCTGCCAATAGCACACACAAACCTACCGCCTCCTAGATTTATAAACGCAGATTAAGGCCACCCATTGTCTTATTTGTAGAGCCGGATCCTCCTTCGCGTTCAATACTCGTAGCTCAATGAGCTCTGTTCCTCAAACACACCTCTAGAAATATCACCAGCTCACTTTCACTAGATTCCCCTAAAAATGATTGAACAATAATATATTTTTCGTCTATGATAGTTTCATACATTCACTTTCGATTGAAGACCAGCTCCAGAAAAGGTGACATTCACTTCAATTCGGATTTCAGATCATCTCCATATTATATAGTATGTCACTTGAATATATTGAACAATAACCTTTTTTTCGATCATGATGGTTTCACACACCTACTATCGATTAAAGACCAATTCTGGAAAGGTGCTTCATGCCGGATTTCAGTCCATGATATTATTCAGTCCGGATATCAGTCATAATAAATATTTCAACAAATTCAAAATTTAGTAATGTGAAAATTTGGTTCAACTCCCACCATATTTTCTCTCAATATCCATGAAAAATATAAAAAGTTTGAGGTCCAAATACATTTCTCATTTATCACTCTAATTGACCGATCGAAGTGAGGTCCAAGATTCAAGTCGATAATTTTGCATTTCTCTTTATGTTTATAGACTATTTATATTCCGCATTTTCGGCAAAAAGCGGCAATAGATTTTCATAAAATTTGACAGGTATATTTCCTTTTTAAATTTCGCGTCCATGTATATATAAGGATTTTTTAAATTTTGCATTTTAAGGATAATACAAAAGGGAATGAAGTCTTTGACGAACGCCAATATTATGTATTCTGCTGCTGAGTATTGTGCTTCATCCTGGATGAACAGCTACCACACTAAGTTGTTGGATGTGCAACTTAACAACACAATGCGCATTATTACTGGAGCCCTGAGAACAACACCAGTTCCCTGGCTACTTGTTCTTAGTGGCATACCACCGCCCAATCTGCGCAGATGTCAGGCCCTCCTGCGACTGCACAACAGGATATGCTCCAGCCAGCAGCTTCCAATTCATGAACATATCCCAGCTCTGAACTTGAGGAACCTCAAATCCAGAAGGACTACAATAAAGCTGGCAGAGTGGGAATTTTTGTCTGATGGAGGGAGCAGGCACCCCCTATAGTTCCAGACGCTCTCGGATATTAATTCATCTCCTGGTGCAACTCCTCAACTCCTGGTGCACCAGACCACCAGGATTTGACCTTCCTCGACATGCATGAGTCGCATTAAACCGAATCCGAACATTACACGGTAAAAGGAAAGCATCTCTTTTCAAATGGGGCTTTATAGGCTCTCAAGGATGCGATTGTGGAGCTCCATTGCAGACAATGAAACACATCGTCTATGAATGTGACAGACGTGCCTACCTGGGTGACAGTAATGACTTTACTGTGGCAAGCCCTCTGGCGATCCAATACATTTCAAATTTGGACGTGCACTTGTAAACAGTGCGAAATTCCTAGGACTTACGAATAAGAAAATGCCATACGCTTTATAAATTACCGTGGAAATCAGACTATAGAATAATTCATCATAAATCAGCTGTCGAGTGGATTATTGATTGCATGAAATGGCGCATGCAAAATTAATATCTTAGTGGAAAATCAGCTGTTGTGTGGACTATTAATTGCAAGCAACTCATAACTGAAATAACACAGTATTCTCTCTCGACCTTTCTCTGCTTCCAACTCGGGCTTACCTATTGCCAGTATGTCTTGGTGAAGATAAGTTTTGTTGTTAGCTTTTTTGATACACCAACCCAAACAGCCTTTAGCCGGTTTCACACCGATATCTCGCTCACACGACATACAGACAAGATTTACTCTGATGGACAGCATCAGTGGAGGCTGCGCGATAACTGCGCGAGGTCCACTGTTCACAGAACTACTAGTACAATAAATTGTAATATGTTGTACCTACCATTTCAAATAGCTTCCAAATCGCCAGTAGATGATAAAGGGAATCTTTTTTTTTTTTTTGGTTGGTCACCCTTCAAAGTGCAGTCTTGGTTACCCGTATCTCAACTAATCAAAGTAACTCACGATCTCACCAATTCTTTCACTTCTAAAAAGGTAATCCTTTCAATGCTAGACGTAGAGCAAAGAGAGTTTTAGATGGGGGAAGCTATGATACAGTAATAGCATTGTCTCTGATACTGTGCAACTGTTGCACGGGTTGCCTATACTGTTCCTTCAAAGCAACGAGAATGATTTTAACAGGGGTTTGTGCTACTTACACCCAGATGAAATTTAAGATTAAAACTGCGATAGCTTCTGTACACAGAAAATTTTTATGATTAATCCGATTCATTGTGATATTTTCTTTCTAAGGCTAGTTTCACATTCATTCGGTTCGTTCCGTTTTCGGTTCGTTCTCGGCAAATTCCGATAAGTGTGAAACGATAATTCTGTTTGAATTCGGTAATGAAAAGAAACCGCATAGAACCGGACGCCTATTTGACTCTAATAAATTCCATCAGGTTTCAATTCGTTGCTAGCGAGAGGCTACTTTCACACACTTTCGGTTCGTTTTCGGCAAATTCCGATGAGTGTGAAACGATGATTCGGTTTCAATTCGGTACCGAATAGCAACCGCATAGCACCGAACGCCCCCTCGACACGAATAGGTTTCATCATATTCGAATTCGTTGTTAGGGAAAACAAAGTCTTTTACACAAGCTTGCCTTTTTTTGTTTTTATTTTAACCTGATATTTTCCAAGTCAAAATCATATGGTCAATTGATTTTTGTTAGTTCACAGGAACATTTTTTTCTCGGTGATTTTCATTCTCAATGAATAGTTTGCTGAAAAAATATGATAGATATAAATTAAAACTCTTAGAATTTTTTTTTTCCATTTATTTTTTTTTTTCATATTACATGATTTCATCAATGGAGAGATAAAGTTTATATACCATGTGTCAAAACAAGGAACAAATTTTCAATTTAAAAAATAACCTCTCTGAACATCCAAAATTAACATAATCAAAAAGAAACTATTCAAATAATTCACAATTTTTAATTAACTTTAAAATTTTGTTGTTCAAGAAATAACATCTTACAATTTAACACCAGCTGTTATATTTAAATATACCAACATGGGCTGTGAAAATCCAAATACAGCTGTGTTTGAGAAGAAAAAACCTAACTAAAACCTGACATGTATGAAAGCCTCATTCGTTTTTGGTAACGAACCGAACTGAACCGAAAACGAACCGAGCCGAATGAAACCGAATGCGTGTGAAGCTAACTCCTTATCCATTGGTAATTCAGTCTCTATTCAATTTGACTACTTGCGAAAACAAATCAAGCGAAGAACAAGTTTTTGGTGATAAAGTTTTGATTGGTTTCGCTACCAATCTTACACTCAAGTCCTACTCTCATTTCATTATTAGTTAATAATAATATTTATTGTCTTGACTATTATTGAGCTGATATAAAGACTTGGTTAGGTCAGATAGAAAGACCGATGGGGCGATTTCTATTGAGATTTGACTGGATAATTTGAAGATGAAGAAATATATTATATGAGATTATATTTATCCGTTTGATTGGATATTTAATTGTTTGATAATCGATCCAATAATTATGATCGTCAATAACATGGAATCGCAACTATACGCATTTTCATTTATAGTACTGCATTCGAAATTTACGTAAGAAAGCTTTTCGTTGAAAATGTTGAAACGAATGAGAGTGCTTCAATGTGAAGTTCAATGAATAAATATTTGGTGATGGATACATTTCTGATATATTTATCCGTTTGATTGAATATTTGATTAATCGTTTGATAATCGATCCAATAATTATCATAGTTAATAACATGGAATCGCAACTATACGCATTCTCATTTATAGTACTGCATTCGAAATTTACGTAAGAAAGCTTTTCGTTGAAAATGTTGAAATGAATGAGAGTGCTTCAATGTGAAGTTCAATGAATAAATATTTGCTGATGGATGCATTTCTGATTCATAGCTTCCTATCACATTACAATTGACGAATTAGAATGCACTGTAGTTTGAAATGTATTTCTTATTTTGTGTTGCAAAATACATGAACACAGAGAATAATTGTGGTGAGAATTTCCACGTTCTATAATTTTCTTTCTTTAGTGACTCTCTTTCAACAACTGAATGAATGTAACTGGGCTAGTCTTTTGAATTAATGCCAACCAGAAACAAATAT
This sequence comes from Nilaparvata lugens, assembly GCF_014356525.2. NCBI lineage: Eukaryota > Metazoa > Arthropoda > Insecta > Hemiptera > Delphacidae > Nilaparvata > Nilaparvata lugens. Next base: position 82,383,950 of record NC_052505.1, on the reverse strand, counting down.
TGTGGCCCACGCATAGACAGATGATTGGATTATAAATAGCTACTGTAATAATGAATTGATCAAATTCGTTCATTGCTAATCAAATAAGTATCGAGGATGTCTTGATCATGAATGTGTCTGATTAATGAATAATATTATTAGACTGATAATTTGATTTTGAATAATTACTAGAATTCGTTGAATTCGTTCATTGCTGATTGAACCAGTGTCGAGGATAGAGGATGATGTCCGTGAAAATATAGAAGGCTATGGAGGCGAAGTTAATATTTGGCAGAGAGCCAGTAATGGATAACTGGGATGGAGTTTGGCCCCCTTCTGCCACTACCAAATGGTGCCTCTGTCGGCTCACTCATGAGCTCCTCTCTCTTCCATCACGTCACTTCACTCTCTCATCCTCTGTCAACTTCTCTCTCTTTCCTCTTCCTCCAACTCTCCTTCTCCAATCTCTACTGAATCGATTCAGTGCCAGCGACAAAGCGACTTAGTCATATCCGTTCGCTTCCTACCAGAATTCACTTCCAAGCTAGTGAACATGTTCGCTCATTTGATAATATACGGACGATCATGGGAAAAGAGTGTGATTTATCTAGTATTAGCGGAGGAAAATACTGTCTCGTAGTGAAAAAATGCTCTGAGAAAAATCCAAACTACTGAATAGCAAATAGTCCAGTCACTATAGAGCTTACATTGCTGCTTGCAAAATATATTGTAGTTCTTTGTTTATTCAAAATATATGTTATTTGGATACATGAAAGGATTGTAGAACCAATATTTTCACTCAAAATTTCCTCAAATAATCAAACATAAATTATTGAAAAAATCAGAACTACTACATAATCGTACTTTGCAGGCAAACTCCCTTTTACTTTCCTTGCCCTATTACCAAAGGTAAGGTAAGTATTGCTTTCCGAAAAAATTAAGGTACCCCAATTTCTAAATTTCTATACTTTTCAAGGTCCCCTGAGTCCAAAAGAGTGATTTTTGGGTATTGGTCTGTATGAGTGTATGTGCGTCTGTGTACACGATATCTCATCTCCCAATCAACGGAATTACTTGAAATTTGAAACTTTCAAGGTCCTTACACTATAAATATCCGACACGAACAATTTAAATCAAATTAAATTCAAAATGGCGGCTGAAATGGCGAAAATATTGTCAAAAACAGGGTTTTTCGCGATTTTCTCGAAAACGGCTCCAACGATTTTGATCAAATTCATACCTAAAATAGTCATGGATAAGCTCTATCAACTGTCACAAGACCCATATCTGTAAAAATTTCAGGAGCTTCGCCCAATCTATGCAAAGTTTTATTTAAGATTCCCAATTTTTGTCTTCAGATACAATTTAAACAACACAAAATTTTAAGTGGAAAGGATTGAGCATGAAAATCTCTACAATTAATGTTCAGTAACATTTTCACCTAAAAATGGAAAAAAGCTCGAAATTAGAGAAAATAAGATTATTCAATTGTAAACTGTTGACAACTGTTGATTCTATTTAATCATTCACTATGGAGAGATAGCAGACTTCGTGTGTCTCCAGCGTTATAGTACTATTACCAGCTGGCTCAGATCTTAGAATAGTAGACTTGAAATGCGCGTGAACACTAGCGTCAGGTCAATTTTTCATAACGGCAAGGAAAGTTGTGTGAGTGCGCCACACCAGATTTTTTCATGTCTATACTGACTGGACTGAAAGTTATTGAGTAAAGACAATTGCAAAACTAATTTCTCTGAACGTTTTGCTTGGCTAAACTACACGTAGTTTGTATCAGAACAACGGTTTTAGTGCAGCAAGACAGAGGTAAGTGTACAGGTGTGAACAGAATGAGTAAGTCGCGGTGGAAGCACTCCTCTATAATTTGGGTAACACAATTTCATAACAGCACATAGTTCATCTGTTATGAGCACATATTACATCTGTTATCCTATCAAATTAAGCGAGCAATTTCTGTATTCATATATCTGGTTATTTTTATATCTGGTTATTTTTATATCTGGTTATTTTTATATCTGGTTATTTTTATATCTGACTATTTTTATAACTGGTTATTTATGTTTTACGGATCTCGAAAACGACTTTAACGATTTTCACGAAATTTGAAACATAGTAAGTTTATGATATAAAGATTCGATCGCACTAGGTCTCATTCTTTGGAAAACTCGCTGAACGACATTAAAAGGACAATTCATCCTTGGAAAACAGATGATAATTTCGTCGTCTATCGATAACAGAAGATGCGTGTGCCTGTGTGGGAGAGAGACAGAATTATTTTCAGCTGTGTAATCATAATCAATCAACGAGAAATTTCATCTAGCTAGACATTTTTTAATCGATTTTATCAACATAATATGATTTGTTGACATGACATGATAATCCACCTAAACTAGAGTATATCATAATTTTCAAAGTTGATCATTATTTGACGATTTCAAGTGATTCTCTCTTACTCTTACAGCTCAATCGTTTGATTGGTTGGCAGCCTTCCATCTAAATCTGTCCATTGCTACTCTCTCCCATTGTTCATAGCTCATAACACCCAGATCCTTCGTCATTTTCTTAAGTACTGTAGCCGGGGTCTCCCACGACCCCTTTGTCAATCAACTGTACCTTCCAGAATACTTGGCGTGAATGCGTCGTGTCTTATTATGTGTCCAATCCAAGAATGTCGTCTGGCCTTGAGAAAATTCAGAAGAGACCTTTTTTCTGCCGCCCTCTGGAATACCTCCTCATTCGTAACTCTGTCAGTCCATTTTATTTTGAGCATACGCCTCCAACACCACACTTCAAAAGCATTTAGATTCTTTTCCTCAGCCTTACCAACAGTCCACGTTTCAGACCCATAAAGAGCTATAACAGAAGATTCTGTCTCTCGATAACAGAAGATGCGTGTTCCTGTGTGGAAGAGAGACAGAATTATTTCCAGTTGTGTAATCATAATCAATCAACGAGAAATTTCATCTAGCTAGACAATTTAATCGATTTGATCAACATAATCTGATTTGTTGACATGACATGATAATCCTCCTAAACTAGAGTATATCATAATTTTCAAAGTTGATCATTATTTGACAATTTCAAGTGACTAGTTAGTGTTATTTTGTTATTCAATTTGGTTTGTATATAATCTAAATTAAATTTTTTCTGTTTTCAAATGTTTGAACAGAATATTGAACCTGAATTCAAGTGTATGGAACATAACCTACTTTCTGGACTATTTATAGTGTATAAATCAAAATTCGGGAAAGAAACAGTTTTGGACTGTGCCTGTTAATACTTCCCCAATCATTTTGAAGAATTGTGTTCGGTTTATCAAAAGTCAATAAATAAATAACGAGCAAAGCTTGGTGCACCGATATTGGATGTTTTCTATCACAGTGTCAAGGTAGATAGATAACAGTGTATCACAAATTTACATTCCTGAGAGAAAGTTTACGTTAACAAGAGGGTTACTAACGTATACAGTCCACTCAAGATGTCATGCTCCAAGGGTAGGTACAAGAGAACTCCACCCACTACCAATGGCTAGCACGCGCTCTCACTGTATCCAACTATAACCCAGACCTTAGCCTGGGACCAGAACTGAGGTTCTGAGATTCGACTCTACCCTACAGCCCTGACGCTATAATGACCGTACATAACTCCCAACTGTTGCAATAGAAATGTCCAGTCAGATGAATTTTCGTAGCTGTTCACGTATTTGACCAAATAGGGAAAATACGTTTAATATCACACAATAGAGGGTGGCTATAGAATGAAAGGAGTGATTTATTGATCCCTAATTTATGGTTTATGAATGAACAGCTGCAAGGGAGATTAGAATCATTTAGGTCTGTGTACTTGACAAGATTTAAAAGTACATGAATAATCACGCTATTATTATAATGTTCATAGTTATCATGATAACCAATTATGATAATATACTCTACTTAAATGGCTAAACATAATAATATATAATAATATATACCTTATTGAGTTAGTCAAACATCAATTAGTGTACTCCAAGCAGAAACTATCCATGCTCAATGTAATATCAATCAAGTTGTTATGCTATCTTTTCTCCATGGTTCTAGTAGTTCTGTGAACAGTAGACCTCACACAGTTTTCTCGTCTACAAGCATCTGATGTCACCTGTTCTAGTTGATTCAGTCGAATCACAATCTACAGTTGAATCATAATTTACTCTTAAAAACTGTTATTTTCTTTCTCCTAGATCAAAAAAATCACTTAGTTCACGTTTGAATTTGTATCCAATATGATGATTCATCCAGTTTCGTGATAATCTTTCCATCTGATAAAAATATTTCTCAACTATTCTAAATTAATCTTTTTCAATCAAGAATATTATAATACCCAATTATATTAAAAAATCAGAACTACAATATAAATTGCAACACACCCCCCTTTTTTATGTCTATATTGACTGGACTATCTGTGTAATGCATGCAATCGAAAAACCCCCTGTCAGCTGATGATTATGAATAATATTCTATAGTCTGATTGATCCTATCTTCAAAGTAGATGATATAATATAGTGATATCAGAGTGTGGAGGGATTCCTTTTATTTTCATATCAACCTAAAAATGTAAAATTTCAAAAAAACCTTGTGTATACATCGACGCGCAGTTGAAAAAGGAATATTCCTGCCAAATCTCATCGAATTCTATCAACGTGTTCGGCCGTAATCGCGTTACATACAGACAGACAAAAGCAAACCGAGTTGAAACATAGACCTCACTACGTTCGGTCAATAAGGAAACTCTTCCCTGGTTGTGTAATGTAATCAGTGATTCTGAACTACTAAATCCTTCTGCTACACTATTAACCCAGAAATACTGCTTTTCAAAGCTGCATAATCCACCCTCATTTCGGTGATTTGCAAAACTCGTTGTTAGCTCTTAAAATTTTCATAGACGTCAAGTAGTGAGGCGGCTGGCGAAAAATATAATGACCGAGAGCCAATAGAAACGGGGTAAAGGTGTAGCGATAGGCAGAGTTCCACTTTGAATGGTCAGAGTCCCTTGTGTATAACGTAAATGTTTGGTGTTCAACTAATGCTGACAAGGGTCTAGGTGAGAGATTCACTTCGAACGGTCAGATTTCCTTATGGATGACTTCCATGTTTTTCGTTCAACCTATACTGACAAGGGTCTAGTGGAGAGACCTACATTGAACTGTCAGATTTCCTGATAGATAACTTTCAGGCTCCCTGTTAGACCAATGCTGACAGATTGAGCTGGAAAGGTGGGGCAAGCACTACCTTTCTCAGGTTGGGCGGCGGGATATGAAAGAAAATGATGAAGGCAGTGTTTATGCCTGGCAAAATGCCATGGCTTCAACTCGAGTGAGTTGCAAGCCATACTTCGACGTCAGCTCTTCTGCTCCTCTCCTTCTCTTCTCCAGGCTCCCCCATTTTTAACTCTTCATTCTCTGCACTCATCCTCATTCGCTAGCACTCAGCTGCTGCCTTTTGATTCTCTCCCTCACTCACTCATTCACTCTCTCTATCTCTCTCCTGCCCAGAGACAAAGGAATCTCTCCACTATTCCCCTATTGACATAGTCTTCGTATCGGATTCGCCTTTCTAGACGTAGCTCGCTTTTCTCCTCCTAGTTTTATTCGAGGTTGATTTTCAAAGAACACAGCTTGGCTACTTCAATTTTTGTGTTTCAGTTATACAGCAGACCCACATGCACTGTTATTTCAATATCTCTCTCAACACAGCTTTTTATTTGTACGATACACAGCGTTCTTTGCATTAATACATAACAGTTTTCCCTTCTGGGAATCGATTTGATCGAACATTTGTTCGAGAAGCCATCTATTTAGGTATGATGAATTTGTTCGTCAATAATTGATATTAATCTATTTCCTGACATAGGACTACTATAATAACTATTATTTTATTTATTAGAAAATGTAGATGTATTTTAGCGTCAAAATTTTCTGAAATATCTTAATTTATTCAATGCGTGGTGTAATAATTAAGTGTAATATTTGACTATAATCTGGTGTTCAAATCTTTCTAAACTCTCATATTATATTATATATATATATATATATAGATATTTGGACAAAAATTGGACTTCAACTTTTAGTAGTGAGAAAATAACCTATTTCTTGACATGTTATCCAGTATCAAATTTTGAATAGAATAGTTTTGAGCGATGCCTGTTATTCTTTTCCAATCATATTTATATGATTTGTTTGTAATTGTATCCATAAATGAATGAATGAAAAATCATCAAGTACCCTCTTTATATTTTATTTTATATTCAACGTTTCAATATTTTCTAATTGTTATCGATTCACAATTTTTTGGTAATGGAACAGTTAGAAAACTCTATTGTGATTCGAGTAAATTAGTAGTTCTGTGAACAGTAGACCGCAGTACTCTCATCCACAAGTACCTGATTGAACTGTAGACCTTATGGAAATACAGCAATAGACTTGCTTCTCCACACATCTGTGTAATCACTTGTCAGCTGATTATGATGAATATTTCTATAGTCTGATTTTGACTCTTATATTGGCGTATGAAGGAGGCTCCTTTTCCTTTTATATTATCCTTGAAAGCAATATTTCCTAAAACCTTGAATATACGTCGACGCGCAATCAATAAAGGAACATACCTGTCAAATTTCATGAAAACTATTACCGCGTTTCGCCGTAATGCGCAACATATAAACATTCAACATTTAAATATTAAGAGAAATGCCAACCTTCGACTTGAATCTTGGACCTCACTTCGTTCGGTCAATTAAGTAAATAAATGAGCAGCCGGACAGGTTAATCGAGACGACTAAGACTAAGGCGTTGTACCCGTCAATCTGCTAGCGTTACCTGGTCGGGGGTTCGAGTCCTGCTGGTAGTCATGGACATTGAATTATGTCATCAAATCACCCAAGCCTTTCCATCATCCACGCACAAGCTGAGAGTTCATGTGAGCATCATCCGCAATAAAATGGAAAATATGAACTGCTTGAAGACAACCACAGGAAATCAATACTATAGGTACTCTAAATTTAAAGTTGGAGGAGTTGTTGAGAAATAAACTAATGTTTTTTATAATAGATTTTCAATGATAACATCATCACCAGATAGCACTAGGAGTGCCGTAGTCGAGTTGATCAGATGCTGGCTTATGATTCAGAGGCCCGGGTTCAAATCCCGGCCCGTGCAAGATATTTATATCGGCTACTCCCGTTTTTCGGATGAACACGTTAATTCGTCGGTCCCGGCTGCCTAAAAAGCAGTCGTTAGGTCGTGTCAGAGACCCTAAAATTGATCAGTTGCGACCTGAAAACTCTGACACCAGACCTGAGCCAGCCAGTCACTCGATATTATTATTATTATTATTATTATTACCAGATAGCACTGATAGTTATTCATTTCACTACACATAAGGAATATGTTGAATAATAGTTAAAGTTTAGTTTCCGTTGGTTTATTATTTGGTTCAAGAGATTCACAGCATATCTGAATATTATTATTTATTTTATTAAACTGATATTTTATAGACAAGGTAGACCCTCGTCTTCATAACATAAATATCAGTGACCTGAATTTTTATTCCTAAGAAAAATTTCAAGGCTGATGTGGCATCAAACCATAATACGATTGAATGATGACTACTACCTATGTAGTCTTATGTAAAATGTTTTACGATATATCTAGATGAACATTTTCCATTTAATGAATTTTTCCATTCATCAATGAATTGGCGAGATTCGCCGTTGTGTATAGTCTTTGGATAACAAAAAAATCTCAGATTGAATAAATCAATGCTTTCAATAATTAATTATGAATGAGAATAATTCAATCAATCGCTTCGGTCTAATTTCGACTCGATCGGCTTTTGTCTGTTTTGTTTGTTTGTACCGAAGTTACAGTCGCAGTTATTGTCCGATTTGGATGAAATTTGGTATAAAAGTTCTTTGAAACAAGGCGCAGAACGTATGTGTAACGATTTTTGATAAGACCTCTGGGGTTTTTCCTCTTCTCCTCCTTGCCTTTTTCCCATTATTTGGGATCGGCTCTCCTCGATCTAAGTCTCCAGCTCGAATGAGCCTGGGTCGTCTGATTTGTCAGGTCCAACCTCTGTTTTATTGTAATATTTAAAAAACCGTAAACTAACCTCCATCCAGGAAGGATGTGTCTTTGAAAATACAGCAATTCATTTTCATACTTTTCCTGATCTATTGTTACGAGCACAATGGTGCCTAGTCGATTAGACCGTGGTTTCTCACACTGTGGACCCAGGTTCAAATCACGTTCCTACTCGATTTTTTTTTGCAGATGATACAAATATTGTTTTATTTTATTCTAATAATATACCATTATGAAATAAATTATTAGGATTAGATAGAATATTGAATTGAATCATCTTGTTATTATTATTATGGATTGATTTATCAATTGATTGGATATTATTTTCAAAAAAATCTTTATTGTATTGGATATTGTATTTGTCAAATACTGCAGTTGTAGAGAAAAATATTGTATGTAAAGGTATAAAGTATTTTTTTTCTTTTTGTGTAGTTGAGACGTTGATATTGTGGTAATTATTCATATTAAATTGAAAAGACTAAGAAATTGTCAAAAACCCACAGATTTATTGATACTTAGAAAGACCGGTCTCGGTAATTACCCCATTGTCAATCTCTGATAAACTCTGATAAAACCGGTCTCTCTAAGTATCAATAAATCTGTAGTTTTTTGACAATTTCTTAGTCTTTCTCATTTAAAAGGTATGTATTTGATAAAAGGTACCTCCTTGATAATCCGGTGTTCCTCGAAACAGTGTCTCTAGCACTTTCAATGGAGAAAATAATAGATGACACGGCTGAATCTTCACAATATATTGTACCATAGATAAACTATAGCTTTAGTAGATATCCCATGGTATAAGGCGTTTATGTCGCAACTTTTACTGTTATCTCAAGCCGATTACTGTCGATTATTGTCGATTTTCACTGTTTTGCCCGGGTAAGAGTGTATGAACGGCACAATATGAGAGACTCCCAGCGTCGTAAAGCTTCACAGGAAAGAACTACGTGGACTATCGGATTGAGAAAACGATAAAAGTTGCAACATGAACACCCTATACCATGGGATATCTACTTATGATATTGTTTCTCTATGACTGTACTTACTGTACTGACCCTTCTCGTTAGATTGAGAGTTGTATTTATGAGCGAGGTCTACTGTTCGCAGAGCTACTAGTAACACCTGATCAATAACTCGAATTAAAAACGTACATCTCTTCATCTAAGAACAAAACGTTGTTGTCATTTTGCAGTATCTTCTCATTCATTATGATACATGTATCATTGATACATGCATCTATGAACGTAACGTTCCAGTAGGTAAAATCAAACACATGTTTATTTGGGGAAGAGAATTCCCAGTTTACGATGTGAGCTAAATGCGAGTGGATAGGAATTGATACAACGAATGATGTTGGCGTGTGAGTGTTCTATTCCCTCCTGGTTTAGTTTTCTACTCAACCCGCCACTGCCACTGCTTGCGTCAGCACACAGCAGAGAGCCACGGCCGTATTGATCTGACCACCCTGGAGGCTTATCTCTGAATATTCCTCGCTTTGTTATCTAAGATTATCAATTTTAATCAACTGCTATTAATACCAGCAATCTCACCTCCATTTCGCTTGCCAAACAATTGCCTCTAGACATCTTGATGGAAAGTGCTATCACATCATGTATTTTGATACTCATGAAGATTATGTATCATTAATTACTACGTTAAAAGCAAATGAGCATCAATTTGATCCTAGCGAATATCGGAAGTGATAACCTGACTTGTAAAAGCGACGATGTGGTTGGGAGATCACATGTCAAAGTCTAAGTGGAGTTCTATTTCACAAGCTAATGGTGATATGGTATCTTTTGTAATAGACCTCCTAATGGATTTGCTGAATCGTTCAATCGTGCTTATATACGAAGAAGTCAAATATTTTAATTATGATATACCTATATCACTTTCGAGGGATTAAATATCCCTCAAATGGATATTTGGACTGAATACATTCTGAGCGTTCTCAACATCTTTCTCCTTATAAATGGATTCGATAGGAAGCGTCCCGTCATTATTTATTTATTTGTTTATTAGAACAGTCACAAACACGAAATTTGGAAAGAGAAACAGGCAATTGCCCAAAACAATTGACTTTTTGTGTAGTTGAGAAGCTGATATTGTGGTAATTATTCATATTGAATGAAAAAGACTAAGAAATAGTCAAGAAAACACTGATTTATGATAATTAGAAAGACTGGTTTCGGTTATTACACCATTGTCGATCTCTGATAAACTGAGATTGACAATGGTGTAATAACCGAACCGGTCTTTCTAATTATCAATAAATCAGTGGTTTTTTGACAATTATTAGTCTTTTTCATTCAATGACAATTGAATAGGAAAATTCTGATGGAATTTAGTTTGAAGAAATGTAATTTGAATTGAATATATCACACTATTTGGTTATTTCGAACAGCGAAATGCAGTCCTTTTGAAAATGGGTACCTGAAAGTAGGCCAGGACTGACTGGACTACTTACTCCAGTCAGTAAGTCAACAAAACCGTTGATTTTCATAGATAATTGGCCGCATGTCGGCGTTTAAATCAAGAAAATAGTGTTCTTATATATTCGGAATGAATAAAGAAAAATCATAATCTTTGATTTCAATGGGTCCCTGAAAGTAGGCCAAAACTGACTGGACTTACTTCAGCCAGCAAGTGAACAACATCGTTCATCTTCATAAATAATTGACTGAATATCGGCGTTTTAATACAAAATGGGGGTTCGATACGAATGGATCCAGAAACCGTCATCTCGAATTATTATTATATCCGGTGTGTCCAAAGAACTCAGGAAAATGTACACTCTCCGAGTTTAAGGATATTGAATGGTTGAATGGGGTATCTTGGAGTAGAGTGATGGTATTTCCAAGAGTGGTTTTGAATTTGAGAAAGGACTTGCTATAAGAGTCATTCATCAACAATAGGCATTATTCCAGTTTACTCTAAAACAGTGGTTCTCAAACGTTTTAAAGCCCCCCCCCCAGCATAATTCAGCTGTAGCCGGACCCCTATATGTATAAGCATGGACTACTATACATGTTATACATGTTATACCTACATATTTTACACTCAATATTTATTTAATTGAGTTTTGCACATTCTATACATAACCCAATGTTGCAATAGTTTCAATCATAATAGAACAACAAATTCTATACAAACAATACATTATAATTTAATATCGGGGCACCGGAGTACAAAAGCATATACAATTTATTACGTAAGAATAATCACTCGCAAGATATTTTCTCGGGCCACTCCCGTGTTTCGGATGGTCCACGTTAAGCTGTCGGTCCCGGTTGCCTAAAAAGCAGTCGTTAGGTCATGTCAGAGGCCCTGAAATTGATCAGTTGCGACCTGAAAACTCTGACACCAGACCTGAGCCAGCCAGTCACTCGATATTATTATTATTATTTACGTAAGAATAAATTGTAATATATTTATAGTTCTACAGAAAGGTTCTATTAATCACAGTGGATTGCACACCAATCCAGAAGGATGTGGGAGAATATTCTTCAAGCTTCATTTGAAGCGCAAAGTCACAATGAGATCAATGAGGTTTTCTTTTTCTATAATGTTGAGGAAGCACTTATTGATTGAAAATTTGAATTTGACAATACGGTTGATTTAAATATTTATGAGTTAAAATTACTCATTAATTTCAAAAATAGAAGGATTGCTTATCGTAATTATTTTAGATGTGAATTTAAAACATTTCCAACCAAGCTTGCGCCCCCCTGAGCATTCATCGCCCCCCCTGGGAGTCGCACCCCACACTTGAGAACCACTGCTCTAAAATATCAAATTACAGAATAAATCGACTGACCATTGAATCGATTTGAGCGGTAAGAGCAATGACTGAGAATTTGAGAAAGGTCTTGCTATTTATTGATCAACCAAATTCCAGTTTTCTCTAAGTGAATCAATTAATATAGAATGGCTTCATAGTTCGACTGGGAATTAAAGGAGAATGATGGTATTTTTTCTGAAAATGGTATTGAATTTGATAGAGATCTTGCCATAAATTCATCAACAATAGGTCCTATTTCAGTTTCTTCTAAAATATCGAACTACAGAATAAATCGATTTACCATTGGATCGATTTGAGCGGTGAGAGCAACCACGTTGACTTGAGCGTTGTACATAATGTTCGAATTACATTTCAGTTATGAAGTTGTTCATTCATCAAAACAGGATTTCAGATTTCTCTCACAGTGTGAATTGCTAAATATCGGGTATTAATGAGTAAGTATCTAATTAATTTGGATAGATCGACTGACCATGGGATCGATTTGAGCGTTGAGAGCGACGCCATTGGCCTCGGACTGAGCCAATTGCGTTTCGAGCGCTTTGTCGACGTGATTGGCGGCCGAGCTGCTGGCCGCTCCGTTGTGCGGTTTCGTCGCGTCCAACAGCACTTTGAGCGACGCTATCGCATGCAGCTGCGTCGCCTTCTCGTCCACTTTACCTGTCGACCAACAAACAAACAAGCAATCATTTCAGTTCATTCAAATAATACAGACTTATCACACAGACTTATATCTTATGGATCAGTTACATCTACAGTAGCAATTACTGTATCAATTATTGTTACATGTTCTGGCTCGCTTCTCCAAAGTTGGTTTGACTATTGAACCCGTTTAATCAATGTATGCTTGCATTCATTATAATGGTTTCAATTGAGTCAGCTGATGTTTTTAATAAGAGTTTGAGTTCAACTTTCTTGGAGAAAGCGACC